>NW_007378720.1:77498-94109 GCF_000475195.1 Diaphorina citri
AAATATGAGGAAGGGGATTGATTGGGAGGGGCGGGAGAAGGAGACGATTGAGGAGGTGAGGGAGAGGAGGAGTGGAATAACGGAAGAGGCGGGGAAGGAGGGGGAGGAATACAATAAAAAATGGGTTAAGTTCACCTATTTCTATTCCGTGGCGAACTCTTCATAGCACCTGGCAGCAGAAAGGAAAAGACCTCTGATCTCAGCTTGTAGTCGTTTTCAAATATTTTCCACGTTGACGCGAGTTATGCTAGGTATAGAGTACATCAGAGTAGGCTACATGTAGGCTACCTTCTACTCGTAAACACGGATGTTACCCAGTAATGGGAAAAAAAAAAAAAAAAAATCATAATTATGTTTATGATTATAATATAATCACAAACTCTGAAGATGTAATTATGATTACGATTATAATCGTAATCACAAGTATGAATATAATTACATTTGTATTTACAAAATCATTATAATTACGATTGTAATCACATTTTTTCCTGTGATTACGATTGTAATTATAATTTTTTCCTATGAATACGATTGTAATTATAATTTTTTTCTATGAATACGAATGTAATGATAATTTTTTCCTGTGATTACGAAGTAGGTGGTGAGAATGTCTGACGACTGAGGGAATAGAACCCGGGACATTTCCTTCAGGTATTGAAGAGGGGACAAAGCTCTACAAAGTTTACAGAGCATATTGGAAGCAATAAAGTTATAAAAACTGTATCGAGTAGAACGCAGTATAGTCATAAACATTCGGAAATCTGTAAACTTAACTACCTACATACCTATATCTGTAAATATAGCATTGCTATATCTATAAACATAACATTGCTGGTGCTGTAAATGTAACATTGCCAAAGGATAAGTGTACCAAGTAGCCTCCGTGGCCGAGTGGGTATCACAGTAGTCTTTATACAATTTTTCTCCCAATCCATCCCCTGATTTCTCTTCTTCCCCTAATTCCTCTTTATCCCAATTCTTTTCTTTATTCTCTCCTAAAACCGATCTCCCTCTCTCCCTTTTTCTTCTTTTCCTTTTATCCCTTATTTGCATTCTTCTCTCCTTCCCACTTATTTTCTTATTTTCTCATCATTATTCAATCTTTTTCTTATTACTTTCTTTTTGATTACGAGGGAAAATAAATTCTCCTTCCAATATTTTGTGTAAAATAACTTTCAATCTTGTTTGATCTTTGCCAATGAAGTTCTCGGGAATTTGCAATATTTTTCGAATGGACTGTGATAAGAATGAAACAGCTTCCCAGTTACGCAGTATAGCGCATTGTGAAATGAAATACCCATGATAGAGAGAAACCTTTAAATAATGTATATTTAATAAACTTCTCTAAATGTAGAGTTGCCAAAAGACACAGCATACAATTAATCTTTCGACATGAAAACAAGGAAAACAAAAACAATCAACGAAGCAGACTACTCGAAATTTGACCCAACCAAGAGACGAACAAAATTTACTACAAAATAGCCGAGTTAAAAATTGGATCTCGCTTCACTCTGTCAACAAGATGTCCAAGAATTCTATCTAAAAAAAAAAACATGTTAGACCTATGTAAGCAAATTTGATGAAAATTGTAACATCGAGGTAAAACTTGGACCAAACACCCCTGACGAGGTAATCTTTCCTTAATCACCAAAGAAACCCGCCTTTGAAGGAATGCGGAAAAAAATCTACAGATTTAAATTCAGTGCAAATTGCAAAATCAAAACTTGAACTTCACTCGACTCAGAATGGAATTTCGAAGAAAAGAATCTCAAATTTGAAGAAAAGAGTCTCAATTTTGAAAAAAAGAATCTGAATTTTGAAGAAAAGAATCTCAAATTTGAAGAATCCGTTTTTCTTTTCAGGTCAGCTGGAGAGGTTAACAGAAATATTGAAATTTCCATACAAAACGCGTATTTCATTAACTTCTCTTGCTGATCTGTCGAGAACCAATCAGCAGTCGAGATTCATCATCAATCAGCAAGGTCATCTAGAGGTCAGCCAATAGTATTTCCTTAAGTGCTGATCAATAGAAAACCAATGAGAAGTGAGATTCATCATCATTATCATTATCATCAAGGAGCAAGATAATTTAGCCGTCAGCCAATGGTGTATCATTACTTTCTCTTTCTGATCTATCGAGAACCGATCAGCAATCGAGATGCATCAGTCAGCATTCAGCAATGTCATCTAGAGTATATGTACATCTGTCAGCAAGAAGTTCATCTAGAGTTCTAGAGGTTAGCCTATGGTATTTCATTAAGTGCTGATCTATCGAGAACCACTCAGAAATCGACATCAGTTAACAAGAAGTTCATCAGTCTACAAAATCATATAGAGATAGAGGTCATTCCATGATATTACTCTTCCTTATTCATCGAGAACTAATCACCATAAGGAGTTCCTTGGACCAATCAACATTTGTTTTATCCTGGAGGATGGAGGGGAGGAGATGAGAATAGAGGTAGGAAAATCGTATAGAAAAAAAAGTCAAAGGGAGAGAAAAGAAGAAGAAGAAAAAAGAGATAAAGGATAGAGGAAGAAACGTGAGGAGATAAGAGGAAAGAGGAAAGAGAGAAAGGAGTGAGGAAGAATAGAGGAACAAAGAAAAAAATCCCCCAAAAACCAGTTTTTTTGTTTTTTGGCTTTATGGTTTTCTGGACAAAATTTGCACCACCATTTTCGTGTTCCTGGTAAAAAAGACCTTTAATTTGATATATATACGTAGGTCGACCAGGTTTGGATAAGTCCTTCTATGGGGACAGACAGACAGACGACACCGAAGCGAAAGTCCGTCCCTTATACCTTTTTATTACTATTGTAATAATAAAGGAAGGACGGACTAAAAAAGGAATGATGAGGGGGGAGAAAGAAGAGAGGAGAGACAGAAAAAAGGATTGAAGAGGAACGAGAGAGAAAAGGGTAGAAGAGAAATAGTTCTGTGTTATCCCATTCAAAACGCAGTCCTGTGGCATAGGTCCAGAGCACGTGGTATACTGGAATAATAGTTATCTGGAATTTTATAGTTACCTATCTGGCAACTTCTGAACTACATACATAACTCTAACTCTTGAACTATATAACTATAACTCTATGTCAGCCAATAGTATTTCCCTAAGTGCTGATCAATAGAAAATAATGATAAGTGAGATTCATCATCATTATCATCAATCAGCAAGATAACTTAGCCGTCAGCCAATGGTGTTTCATTACTTTCTCTTTCTGATCTATCGAGAACCGATCAGCAATCGAGATTCAGCATTCAGCAATGTCATCTAGAGTATTCTAGAAGTCATTAATCAGCCAATGGTGTTTCAAAGGAATGATGAGGGAGAGAAAGAAGAGAGGAGAGACAGAAAAAAGGATAGAAGAGGAACGAGAGAGAAAAGCGTAGAAGAAAAATAGTTCTGTGTTATCCCATTCAAAACGCAGTCCTGTGGCATAGGTCCAGAGCACGTGGTATACTTGAATAATAGTTATAAGTTATCTGGAATTTTATAGTTACCTATCTGGCAACTTCTGAACTACATACATAACTCTAACTCTTGAACTATATAACTATAACTCTAACTCTACACTATCGAACTCTGCCAGGAATAATAAAATGAATGTAAAGGATAGTACAAGGGGACGAAATAAACTCATAGTAAAATTGAAAGTAAAAAAAATGTTTGTATCGTTACACAAGTCGTATTTCCCTTTCGCAATTTTCAGGTGGTAATGGTGGAAAATCGAGAAATGGTACAATGTCAGCTGAAAATAAATTTGATTGCGGTAAGGAAAGTTCGCGTACGTTTCAGGCTTTGTCAAAAATTAGGGTGAGGCAATAATAATTGCGGCCTCAAATAATAATAATAATGTCAAGATAAAACCTGAAACTTACTTTGTTCGATAAAAAAAAAGACATTCTTCTAAGAACAAACCTGAGAGAGAGAGAAAGAGAGGGAGAAGAGAGAGAGAGAAGAGAGAGAGAAAATACGTAGAAGCTTTTAGGATTGACGTTTGAAAAGAAAAAGAGATTTGAAATGAGAAATAATAATAAAAGAATAGGCTCATAGTAAAATGGACATTAAAAAAATGTTTGTATCGTTACACCAGTCGTATTTTCCTTTCGCAATTTTCAGGTGGTAATGGTGGAAAATCGAGAAATGGTACAATGTCAGCTGAAAATAAATTTGATTGCGGTAAGGAAAGTTCGCGTACGTTTCACGCTTTGTCAAAAATTAGGGTGAGGCAATAATAATTGCGGCCTCAAATAATAATAATAATGTCAAGATAAAACCTGGAACTTACTTTGTTCGATAAAAAAAAAAGACATTCTTCTAAGAACAAACCTGAGAGAGAGAGATAGAGAGAGAAAGAGGGGGAGAAGAGAGAGAGAGAAGAGAGAGAAGAGAGAGAGAGAGAGAGAGAGAGAGAGAGAGAGAAAATACGTAGAAGCTTTTAGGATTGACGTTTGAAAAGAAAAAGAGATTTGAAATGAGAAATAATAATAATAAAAGAATAGAATGGTAGAAGAGAGAGAAGGAAGACAAAGAAGAGAAGAATGCCAAATCCAAATAATAAGTTGATTGAAAATGTGTACGAGAGAGAGAGAGAAAGAGAAGAATAGAATGGTAGAAGAGAGAGAGAGAAGGAAGACAAAGAAGAGAAGAATGCCAAATCCAAATAATAAGTTGATTGAAAATGTGTACGAGAGAGAGAGAAAGAGGTAGGGGGGAAAGAGAGAGAGAGAAAGGGAGAGAGAGACAGATGATAATATTATCATGTAGGGAGTACCTATTTACCTATACCGAATGGGAGTTTTTTTTTTTTCTTCTTCTTCTTCTTCTTCTTCTTCTTCTTCTTCTTCTTCTTTTCCCAGATCTGTAATTCTTTCTCTTTTCCTTGAATTTACTATTTTCCTCTCTCTCTCTCTCATATATTCGTACATAGGCTATTTCGCATATATATTATACTCGTACATAGGCTATTTCACATATACTCGTACATAGGCTCACAAAAACAATATGTATAGGTAGGTATTTGTTCCACGTTGAATATTACTTCTTCTGTGTTGTAGGTGTAGGTCTGTAGGTACTAGTTGACATCCATATACTCAAACATTTTCTAATGATGGAGGTTGTCGACAAGATGACAGATTTCAATTAGATACTCAGGGTTCTTCAAGCCGCAGGATTCCAAGCCAGACTTCAGGTTTTTATTATTATTGTTATTATTATTATTATTATTATTATTATTATTATTATTATTATTATTATTATTATTATTATTATTATTATTATTATTATTATTATTATTATTATTATTATTATTATTATTATTATTATTATTATTATTATTATTATTATTATTATTATTATTATTATTATTATTATTATTATTATTATTATTATTATTATTATTATTATTATTATTATTATTATTATTATTATTATTATTATTATTATTATTATTATTATTATTATTATTATTATGTTCATTCTTTGACGAAAACCTAATTCTTCATTCCATTTTCAATTTCTCTTGTCTTTTCCTCGGAAATTTTTCTCTCTCGGTCTGTTTCACTGACTTCTCGTTTCTTTATCTCTTTCCAACTCTTGTGTCTTTGTCAACATGTCAAATGATTTGATCTGTTTGTTTTCTGCAGAAAGCTTCACTGCTTTTCATACTCACACTTTGTCTTCAATATTTTGTCAAGTTTACGAGCAAAAGAGTTCACGAAAGATTTTAACTTTTGACTCAGAGATTGCTTCTGTGGGAATTAGAACAATATATTTTCGTTCAACAAATGAGGGTGTGCTGTATAAGAAAACAATACCACCAAAGGGATTTATAAGGGAAGAGATGGGGTAAAAGATGACAATATTGATGTAAGAAAAGGAGACGGGGGAATATGACAAGAGGCTTACAAGGGTAAAATATTTTCAGAACATGTAGAGAATGGGCTGGAATAATCTCATGTTATATTATCTTGTTTACGCACAGAAACTAACTATAGTTGTGTTTTATCCCAGGAAAGAGCTCACATATAGACCCAATGAAACAAATGGAGAATAAGAATGGAAGAACAAATAAGAGAACAATAATAATAGCAATACTGAATTTTTAGGAAAATTTATTCAGTGTAGAAGACGGTGGGTTTCATATTGCATACGATCATACGTCTTCATCCTTCATGTATTTGAAGGGGACAAGCTCTCCCTTCACAAACATGAAATATGACAATCTCAAAGGACAGTATACACTATACAAACAGATTACCACAGTTAGTAAGAGAAAGAAAATAGGAGATAAAGAGAACGAGAAGAGGAGAGAAGAAAATAGGAGAGAGAGAGAACGAGAAGAGGAGAGAAGTAGATGGAGGGAGAGGGAGAGAGAGAGAGAGAGAGAGAGAGAGAGAAAGAAGGGGGGAGAGAATAGGACATGAAGAAAGGAATGGATCAGGAAATAGATGGGGGGAGGGAAGGAGAGAGAGAGAGAGAGAAGGAGGAGGACGAATAGGAACGAAAAAAGTAAAAATAGTGTTCTAAAGTTCCTATTCATAGGATAAAACCCCCACCAAATATGTATGTACCTATACCTAACTATCTACCTGAATAGTAGAAAACAAAACGAAAGTTCGTTCACAAAAAGCTAGCAGGGGTTTTGGAAACCCCTTCGCCCGTCCAGGGCTTTCAGTTCCGCTAACCTAGATTTGGAGCCCGGGCAAACGAATAGCTACGTGTATTTACAATCCACACCCCTGCCAATGGTGCTCTCTACAATATTGGAGGGGGAGGAGAAAGAGTGAGGAAAATATGAGGAGGGGATTGATTGGGAGGGGGGAGAAGGAGACGATGGAGGAGTGAGGGAGAGGAGGAGTGGAATAACGGAAGAGGCGGGGAAGGAGGGGGAGGAAATACAATAAAAAATGGGTTAAGTTCACCTATTTTTCCGTGGGAACTCTTCAAGCACCTGGGCAGAAAAGGAAAAGACTGATCTCAGCTTTAGTCGTTTTTCAATATTTTCCACGTGTGACGAGTTATGCTAGGTATACATAAGTAGGTACATGTACCTTCTACTCGTAAGATGTTACCAGTGTTGGGCAAAAAAAATCATAATTATGATTATAATCACATATACTCTGAAGATGTGATTATGATTACAATTATAATCGTAATCACAAGTATGAATACAATTACAGTTGTATTTACAAAATCATTATAATTACGATTGTAATCACATTTTTTCCTGTGATTACGATTGTAATGCAATCACTTTCCTATGAGGTACATAAGTAGGTACATGTAGGTACCTTCTACTCGTAAGATGTTACCAGTGTTGGGCAAAAAAAAAAATCATAATTATGATTATGACTATAATCACATACTCTGAAGATGTGATTATGATTACGATTATAATCGTAACCACAAGTATGAATACAATTACCTACATTTGTATTTACAAAATCATTATAATTACGATTGTAATCACATTTTTTCCTGTGATTACGATTGTAAAAATTATATTTTTTTCCTATGAATACGATTGTAATTATATTTTTTTTCTATGAATACGAATGTAATGATAATTTTTTCCTGTGATTACGAAGTAGGTGATGGTGAGAATGTCTGACGACTGAGGGAATAGAACCCGGGACATTTCCTTTAGGTAGGTATTGAAGAGGGGACAAAGCTTTACAAAGTTTACAGAGCATATTGGAAGCAATAAAGTTATAAAAACTGTATCGAGTAGAACGCAGTATAGTCATAAACATTCGGAAATCTGTAAACTTAACTACCTACATATATCTGTAAATATAGCATTGCTATATCTATAAAAATAACATTGCTGGTGCTGTAAATGTAACATTGCCAAAGGATAAGTGTACCAAGTAGCCTCCGTGGCCGAGTGGGTATCACAGTAGGCTATGAATACGATTGTAATTATAATTTTATTTTTTCTATGAATACGAATGTAATGATAATTTTTTCCTGTGATTACCAAGTAGGTGGTGAGAATGTCTGACGACTGAGGGAATAGAACCCGGGACATTTCCTTCGGGTATTGAAGAGGGGACAAAGCTTTACAAAGTTTACAGAGCATATTGGAAGCAATAAAGTTATAAAAACTGTATCGAGTAGAACGCAGACTAATGAGAAAACTTCCTCTCAACAAAAGTAAATTCCGACATAATCAAAATACCAAAGTGATGTTTTTGATTCACTGTGAACAGATGTTACCTTTACTGTTGGATAAAAAAAAAAGTTGAACAGTAAGAGCTTTGGGACAAAAAAGTTTTTTTTATGGCAAAGTTCTAAGAAAATTGTTCCGAATTGCCCAAATTTGTTCATGTAGGTGGAATTTTGTTTATGTCGTAGAAATCGTCGAATGGACCGGCATCGGCAGCTGAAGTACACGAAAATTACCTCAGAACTCTCATAAGGTACATTTTTTTACTAGATTTCCATCCCAGAATAAGTACCTAATAAAATAAGGGGTTGGACGAAATGTTTCAGGCATTAATAATAATAATAAATTTTGCTGCTATGGAGTTTAGTGTCTACTGTTTTAATCTTTTTTTTTTAGGTTGGCCTTTTAACACCCTGTATATGTCTGGAACATTGTTCTGCTTGACTGTGCAATCATAATCATACTATGGGTCAATAATACCCATAGTATGTATAATGTATATAGCCGATGGCCCTACTTATACCAATGTATCTTATAGACATTATTATAGTACCTATGACTGAAAATGGACCAATATTTACACAGATACCTAATTACAAGACTGCTGAACCCACAGGCTGCAAAAGCTCCTAGTCTTTAGCCTTATTTTCTTGTGTACTTGTGTTTCAAATGTAGAAATATTGTAACTCCATGTTCTAATGATAATGTTTATTGTTTTCTAAAACATAATCTCATCAAAGTACATTTCTAAAAAATAATCTCATCAAAGTACAGTATAGGTAGTTCAGTCTTCCCTTTGCCTCGTGGCTTAATACTCTTAATTGGATATAATATGTATGTATTCAGGGCCGACCTTAGAGAAGATTATCTGGTCCTATTCGCTCCTCAAGAGGCCCCCCCTCCAAGGAAAATGAAACAGGAGAACCTAATTTAGCTAAAACTACACTGCGAAAACCCTATTATTGGATAATTTCCCCATTTAGAGTGTTGCAATGCTATATTAAAGTGTCGAGATTCCTGATTTAGAGTTCCAGAACCCAGTCACTAGATCTGCCACAAGTTTTTTTTTTTTTGTGAAAAATTGTTACAAGGTTTCTTTCTTGGACCTAGCCCGGGCCCCCGGTGAGTCTGTGAGCGACCCTGTATGTATTTATCCTTGAGATTCATGATCATTAGGTCGTTGTCTTTGTCTCCTAGAGTCACATGCTTCGATTTATTTCTGTGTGCGTGTGTGTCAAGAAACTCTCAATCCAAAGATCATTGCCTCTTGCAAAAGATTTTCAGGAAGGCTTGAAAATCTTGACACTGAACTCAAATTTTAGCGTGTATTAGAGCTTTTGTCTTCATAAATAGTTTGTTCTCTGTAATTTGTTTTGTGTATAACCTCTTTAGCAGTTCAGTCAACTCAAATGAATCGTCCAATGAAGAAGTTACGTTATTCTATTAGGTGTGCGATATGTTAGTTCATATTCTGCTCAGCATTTGAAAAATGTCCAACCATCTAACAAGCGAGATTCTTAGTTTGGTCAAATACTATGAAATCTGCTTAATATGTATGACCACTACGCCATGGGAAGGATAAAGATTGTATAATAAAAAAATAGAGCTAAAGAAAAGAAGAGATAACAACAGCTATGTGAAAGAAAATTGAATCTTCAGGAATGATGTATTGTTTTTTTATTAGTAAAATAAATAAAATATATATAAATATAAAATAATACTGCTACATTTTATCAGTTTACACAACAACGTTTTTTTGTGACGGGAACACACAAATGTCCTTTTGGATTAAGTCGGGGGGATATAACCCGTTCCTTGGGAAGATAAAGAGATGGGGAAGGAAGAGAAAGAGGAGGAGGAGGAAGAGGAAAAAGAGCAGAAAAAACACTAAAGGGGAAGAGGGAGAAATGAATTGAACAAAGAGAGTTAAGAGAGAGAGGAGGAGACTGGGAACAAAGAGATGAGTTAGAGAAAGAATAGAAGACCTACATATACCTTATTCATGTTAGCAAAGGACTGAAAGAATTGAAAACGGAAGAAGAGAAAGAGAGAGAGAAGAGATTGACAGGAGACGGGAATTAAGAGATAAGGGGAGGAGAGAGACAGGAGGAGGGGAAGAGAGAGAGAGGAGGGGAAGGAGAGAGTTATCTTTGGAAGCAAAAAGGGAGGAGGAAAGAACGAGGAAGATGGATATAGAGAGATAAAACAAAGTTTTCCCATTACAAACATTGATGTCCCAATACGTTTTGTAATACAGGGGATATGAGTTCAATAACAATATACAGGGTGACCCTAACCCCGCCCCTACCTCCTTCGAGAGGTCATAGGGTCATCTAAACAATCAGGTAATTTAAAACAACTCTTGTCTCAGAACGAACGCCAAACCAGTTGATTCACATGATCCTTTTTTTTTAAAAGGGTAGTCGACTACCAGTTGGTTCCTGGGTTTTTGAGGGTCGAACTACCAGTTGATTCTCGTAATACCTGTAATGACTTGGATGAAAAAAAGAAGAGATTAAGAGATATATTAATTTTATTTTTACCGAGATTATTCTTTTTCCTTATGAAACATTTAAACGAAAAGACAATAATAACTCATTGGTCATCCACTCGTCCGGTGAGTAGGAGACGGAGGGTTCGAATTCCAGTCATGGAATTATTCATATTTGAGAATTTGGCCAAATGAAAGGGATTTTCCTTGCTGCTAAGGGGTGGCTTGCCGCTAAGGGGTGCTGCTAAAGGGATTTTTCAGCCTCACTCGAGCCGTATAAAAAAAAACATTTTTCCACGAGGAAAATAAACAAGAATGACAAGGGAAGTAAGGGCAGGAAATGACAAGATCATAACATAACAGCCTTCCTTTTTCCATCCTGTCGTAGGGAGAAGGCAAATAATTTCCAATAAAATTATGGAAATTGAAACACAGAGATAAGTATCGCGAGAAACAGAGGGAGGGCGAAAGAACGGAGATGACAAAGGAAAAGGGGGAGAGAAAATATGAACTGGGCAGGAGTGTGGGGAAGAACGAGGAAGGAGATAAAATGTAAAATAAATGACAGGGGACAATAAAGGAGGGAAAATATCGATAAAAGGAAGAGAACGAAGTCAGAGGGAAACTCCCATCAAGAGGATAATGATTCTTAACATATTCATTTTGATAATGATTCTTGCTAACACAATCATTTGGAGCTCAATTTTCAGACTTGTTGACCGCAAAAATACCGGAAAATATGTATATTCGATTTTGCTGAAGCATGTTTACGTTCACCACAAGACTACCGGGAAATTCCCTTTGGAACAGCAATTATAACGTCAAAATTTCAAATTTTAACGTCAGATTCTTGTTAACATATTCATTTTGATAATGATTCTTGCTATCACAGTCATTTGGAGCTCAATTTTCAGACTTGTTGACCGCAAAAATACCGGAAAATATATTCGATTTTGTTGAAGCATGTTTACGTTCACCACAAGACTACCGGGAAATTCCCTTTGGAACAGCAATTATAACGTCAAAATTTCAAATTTTAACGTCAAAATTTCAACATCGACCACAAGAGAAAATAAAACGGATCCAACTAGGATTATCCTGTGAAATTTAAGCTCGGGTTTTACTTTTCGAATACCTTTAATACGTTTTAATGCCTACATCCTTCCTTGGATACTTGGTATCTTCTGTCAATCCTTCTCTCTCCCTCTCTTTTCGTCTCTGAATCCTCCCACACTTCGTTTTTCCTCATCCATCCTTTTTATTTCGTCTCCATCTTTTCGAACATCTCTTCTTAAGTATTCCATCCTTTATTTGAAGGGGTTTTCAATCCCTCACATCCTAAATTCATCTTGCTTTCCTCTTTCACAAGAACATCAATCCTTACTCCCTTCCCAAAGCATTATCTAATCTTTCTTTCATTCTTAACCTCCTGACCATAATTCTTCGAGTCTTTTTCTTACAAACATCTGTTGTGTGTTGATCCTTATCTTACCCTCTGAACTTAATCACCGCAGCAGAAATACAACAAAGTAAGAAGTTAAAGAAAACGTCTAATAGGTAGGTACTTTAATTGTTTTTTTATTCTTTCCACTCTTTCGTTTGTTGTTCTTCCTTTCGTCCCTTTCCTACTTTTCCAAAGCCTAATTAACAAAGTAAGAAGTTAAAGAAAAAGTCTAATAGGTATAGGTACTTTAATTGTTTTTTTATTCTTTCCACTCTTTCGTTTGTTGTTCTTCCTTTCGTCCCTTTCCTACTTTTCCAAAGCCTAATTTTCTCCTTTCCAACTCCCCCTTTTCATTCTCCCTCAATTAAATCCTTCTTACTGTGTTCTGTTTGTACTTGCTTTGTTGAGTTTGCTTTGATGTAAACGGAGGCTTTTTTTTCTTCTCGTTGTTCATTCGGCTGTAGGTAACTTGCGTACTATTTCAATTTTAACCTTCTAGTTGCGTACTAAAATGAAAAAAAGATGTCCGACTACTTGCGTACTCTTCTCGTTTTTCATTCGGCTGTATGTAACTTGCGTACTATTTCAATTTTAACCTTCTAGTTGCGTACTAAAATGAAAAAAAAAAGATGTCCGACTTGCGTACTGGGTCTTTTTTGTTTATTTTTCAAAAGGTTGAGGGATTTTTTTTTAACATGGGACAAAAACATTCCCCTGTTTTCCTAATTTTGCTCAAATAAAATCCTTTCTATATGTTTCCTAACCCTATACTAAACCCAATAACATACAAAAAGTCGATCATTTGTGAAAGATCTTGTTGTGTACTACCTAAGCCTATCATTCCCAGAATGTTGATCATTTGTGAAAGTTTTTTCGCGTGCTACCTAACCCTATCATTCCCAGAAACTTGATCATTTGTGGAAGTTCTTTTCACGTGTTACTTAACCCTAACATTCCCAGAAAGTTGATCATTTGTGAAAGTTCTTTTCGCGTGCAACCTAACCCTATCATTCCCATAAAGTTGACCATTAACATGGGACAAAAACATTCCCCTGTTTTCCTAATTTTGCTCAAATAAAATCCTTTTTATATGTTTCCTAACCCTATACTAAACCCAATAACATACAAAAAGTTGATCATTTGTGAAAGATCTTGTTGTGTACTACCTAAGCCTATCATTCCCAGAAAGTTGATCATTTGTGAAAGTTTTTTCGCGTGCTACCTAACCCTATCATTCCCAGAAACTTGATCATTTGTGAAAGTTCTTTTCGCGTGTTACCTATAACCCTAACATTCCCAGAAAGTTGATCATTTGTGAAAGTTCTTTTCGCGTGCAACCTAACCCTATCATTCCCATAAAGTTGACCATTTATGAAAGTTCTTTTCACGTGCTACCTAACCCTATCATTCTACCTCGGCTGGGATTGAACCCACGCCCTCCTGTTTACCAGGCGAGCGCCTTGACCACTACACCACCGAGGTAGGTAGCGCCTTGACCACTACACCACCGAGGTAGGTAGCGCCTTGACCACTACACCACCGAGGTAGGTAGCGCCTTGACCACTACACCACCGAGGTAGGTAGCGCCTTGACCACTACACCACCGAGGTAGGTAGCGCCTTGACCACTACACCACCGAGGTAGGTAGCGCCTTGACCACTACACCACCGAGGTAGGTAGCGCCTTGACCACTACACCACCGAGGTAGGTAGCGCCTTGACCACTACACCACCGAGGTAGGTAGCGCCTTGACCACTACACCACCGAGGTAGGTAGCGCCTTGACCACTACACCACCGAGGTAGGTATTCCATACCTCGGCTGGGATTGAACCCACGCCCTCCTGTTTACCAGGCGAGCGCCTTGACCACTACACCACCGAGGTAGGTATTCCATACCTCGGCTGGGATTGAACCCACGCCCTCCTGTTTACCAGGCGAGCGCCTTGACCACTACACCACCGAGGCAGGTATTATCATAATGATTGATAATAAGCTAACGTGGAAAGATCACATTGAATATATCAACGAGAAACTTAGATATTTAATATCTGTGTTATACAGAATTAGGTATATCTTAAATAGCAAACTCATGAAAATGTTATATTTTTCATTTGTTCAATCAATCTTACAAGATGGTATAACAGTATGGGGCGGGTAAAAGATATTATAATAAGAATAGACTCTTTTGGGTGGAAGGTAACCACTAGGCGAGGTAAACGCCGGAGGCGTTCTCTACCACCTAACTCTTAGAGCTCCATTATTATGTGGTCAAATTCTCAAATAAATGAGGCATTTTACCATGATATATTTCAACTTTGCAACTTTTTTTCTCAATCTTTCACAGACAAAAGCAGGAGTAAAATCCCTGATCTACCGAAACCGTGACGCAAACTGTTGAGCACCCTGTATCATTATTTTGTGACTTCGCTTATTCGTATCGCACATCAAGTGTAAATTTTCGTGTTTTTACCATGATATATTTCAACTTTTCAACTTTTTTTTTTCAATCTTTCACAGACAAAAGCAGGAGTAAAATCCCTGATCTACCAAAACCGTGACGCAAACTGTTGAGCACCCTGTATCATTATTTTGTGACTTCGCTTATTCGTATCGCACATCAAGTGTAAATTTTCGTGTAGGTAAGTATTTACCGTCAAGTGTAAATTTTCCCCCGTTCACATTAAGTTTTTTTTTCGGCGAAAACAAAGTTTGAAAGAACGGAAGGCAAAGGGTTCGGTGGAGGAAGAAAATCTTCCAGGTTGTTGGCTCTGATAAAGCAAAGCGGTAAACAATGTTACTTTGGGATAGGAGAGGCGTACCCAAATATTGTGTTCAGGCTCTTTTCCATTTGACTTTTAATTCCCACTATTAGGTTGAAATTAAATGAATTATCGCTGTTCATTCCCGATTTCCCACTGTTGGGTTGGAAATAATGAATACTTAATGACATCCTTTGGACCCCTACCTAGTATTAAGATACCTACCAATTAAGTGGAAACTTTTTTGCTGTTTACAATAAAACTAGATCTACTTTCCTTTCCTCTCTACCATTGACTATTGATATCAAACCTTCATACAAGCGTTTTTCCACTGTAAACAACCACGTTCTATCAAGCGAGCGCCTTGAAAATGCTATCTATACAATTTCCTTCTATGCTTTCTACCCCACAGCAAGTACGCGAGCAAAGAGTCTCACATTAGAGAGTTTTTGCACTGCTAACTTACGTGAGACGTGACGTTAACTGAAACGTAAGTAGACTAAAAATGCGTTTCTCCAAATGCGCAGACATATTTTCGTCAAATACCGTCAAAGAGTTTAGTTAACCAAAATTAGCGGGACGCTAATTTTGGTTGGGAAAACTCGCGCTTAGTTCGGGTCAGGTACCGCAAAAGGTAATTTGCGTAAGGAGTTGTAATTTTGAAGTTGCAGTGAGGGATAATCGATATTAATTTTGTGGTGTTAAAGTTCAAGGTACCAAGAGGCTGAAAGGTAAAAAGTTATTCTGGTAGGAACTCAATTAAAGAGGCAAATGTCTCAAGTTCTCAGAAAGCTCTCAATTGGAAAAGCTTTGATTGTCCTAACAAAGTTTTCAATAACTAAAAGAGAAAACAATAAAGTTTATCAACTTTCTAAGAAACAACTAGGTAGCGGGTTCGATTCACGCCCGGGGCTGATTTTATCCTGGACGGATAAGATCCGTTTTCTGAATGGCTGGCTTTCTCCTATCCTGTCTTCCTTCTCTCTTCGATTTCGGAACGATAAGACCTTAGCAGTTCCCTCTACCAAACCTCTAAAAAAAGAAGAAAAAAATCTAAAGAACACATCCTGTCCCAGAATTAGGGCAACTGCCTTGGTCGAGAAAATATCACGGGGGTTTAAATAGCAACAGGAGAATGAACACTAAGTATAAACAATTCGTTGTGCCAAAGTACATGGAAAGTAAGTTGAAAGTGAGAGCGAAATTAAATTTGAAAGTAAGTAGACGGGAACAATAAAACTGAAAGAAAAGGGCGAAGAAGAAGCACATGGCGGAAGAGAGAAGTGTGTGGGAGTAGAGAATAAAGAAATCAAAAAAAAAAGGAAGAAATTCGACATCTAATGCTGGCAACTATACACAGGACCAACCTTTGTACAGTTTTGAACACAAAGGTCTCGTCCGTAAAGTATTTGAGTTTTCTTTTATTGAAAGGATGGAGTTTTTCAAGTATCGGTTTTTGGCTTTTGAGGGAGGCGGTTTAGAATTCTTTATCGTCTTTTGAGTCTATACGTTTATGGGGTCATGACCTCGGCGTTTTCTTTCTTTATTGTTCAGACAGAAAGGAAAAGGTATTAGAAATGGAAGGAATCGAAAGTTCAAACAAGCAGAATCTTCAGTTTGAATATCGTCTTATATTTATACAATTTTTCAATTTTAACAAACTACTCCTGTTGAGCTTTTCAGTTACTGTGTCATAGGTCATAGCATACAAGAAAAAAAAAAAAAAAAAAAAAAAAACACACAC
>NW_007378721.1:0-38989 GCF_000475195.1 Diaphorina citri
TATTATATACGATACAAATTCGAGCACCTTAAACAGTATCTTACCCAGAGGTAGGCAAAACATTTCAAAAATAAACACAGTAAACATTAATGAATGGCTAAGAGGCAGAGCGGACCAAGTCCAAAAAAAAGCGTTCTGAGATAAATGAAGTCAAAGTTTAATAGAGATGGTAATTTTGTTTTTGCTCTAATTTCAATACAACACTAAAGTGAAGTTAGCAACCAATATAAAAAACGGATCTTTTCACGCTCTTTCCAACGATATAGATAACTCAGAAAGTTGATTTTTGGACTTAGTCCGCTCTGCCTTTTACCCATTCAATTGTATTTTGACTTCGTTTGGTTTCAAAGGCATGTACGTCCAGTAGTTTAATGTAAAGTACATTTTCACTCTAATTTCAATACAACACTAAAGTGAAGTTAGCAACCAATATAAAAAACGGACCTTTTCATGCTCTTTCCAACGATATAGATATTAGATACTCTGCCTTTTACCCATTCAATTGTATTTTGACTTCGTTTGGTTTCAAAGGCATGTACGTCCAGTAGTTTAATGTAAAGTACATTTTCAGGAGTTAGGAAAATTTCCTAGAAAGGCACCATTAAACATTAAAGGTACAAACACAAACACAGAATGCAATTCTATCCTTCCGAATGACCTCCAATTTGAGACTATGCTCTCGTTTATAAATGAGATAGAAAACAAAACGTGAGATGAAAAGAGGAGAGCACTGTTTCAAATTCAATTAGATGTGCAATTTAGGTCAAATGTAATTGCACAGGTCAACACAGGAGGAGTACATAGCAGTCTTAACAGCTAAAACAATTACGTCAAATTTGAACATGAGATCATTTGTTAGGTAAATAATTTTGCCCCTGAATAAGGTAGAAAGGTCAATTGAGTATACTTTTGTATTTTATATGTTTATAAGATATATAACTAGGTACTTTAAATAGAGCAGTTGCGCTGACTCGGGTGAGTTTTCAAAGTCAGAGAGCAGAGAAAATGAGGAACTAGGGATTTTTTTTCTTCTACGACTTCTAAAGCCCGAGATAAATCCATTTAAAAAATATCGGTAAATCTTGAAATCTGACGTCACGGCATACGCTCCTGTAGGCGATGACGTCACATCAACTGTCTGGAGCAAAGCTCCCTCGCAGAAAACACATTAATGTGTTCGTGCACATACGTTTCTGCGCATCATTTCGTGAAGTTTGACGTCACTACTCTTCGAACTTTTTCATTAGATCGGCAAATAAGAATTGAATTTTCGACCTTTTAAAGTTACTTTTTCGGAGTTTTTTGACTTCAGATTTGAATTTTTCACAAGTTTTTACGTAGGAATCGACCTTTTATTCATAATTTTTAACCAACTGCAACTGCTCCATTAAATAAAAATAAATGAGAACAGTACATGCTTGAAATTTATCATCACAAAGCTATGGGATTGTACTTAAGTAGGAGTATAAACATTAAACACGGGTTTAAATTTTAATACCCAGAAATCGCAAGCCAGAGTGGAGCAGGATAATAAAAACAAGTATTGTTTATTTACATCCTCTTTTTAAAACAAGTCCCTCTAAGTACTCATTGGTACTTTTCAGGGATTGCTAGTGTAAGGTCAGCCACTCACTATCAGGTCGACCTGATGCGCACACACACTTTAGTATAAACCGTGTGAGAGTCATGGGTAGTAGAAACTATTACTTACGAGTGAATATGATAGAGGAGATTCTCCATATGCTGGGGTAGTATAAACCGTGTGAGATTCATGGGTAGTAGAAACTATTACTTACGAGTGAATATGATAGAGGAGATTCTCCATATGCTGGGGTAGTATAAACCGTGTGAGATTCATGGGTAGTAGAAACTATTACTTACGAGTGAATATGATAGAGGAGATTCTCCATAATATGTTGGGGTAGTATAAACCGTGTGAGATTCATGGGTAGTAGAAACTATTACTTACGAGTGAATATGATAGAGGAGATTCTCCATATGCTGGGGTAGTATAAACCGTGTGAGATTCATGGGTAGTAGAAACTATTACTTACGAGTGAATATGATAGAGGAGATTCTCCATATGTTGGGGTAGTATAAACCGTGTGAGAGTCATGGGTAGTAGAAAGTTTGAGCACATGGATCGGACATCGGCGTCAAATCTGGAACACCAAGGTTGAAATCCAGCATTAGACACTATCATATTTCATGACGTGGGTTTAGAGTTGTAGACAATAAATTGTTAATTTAAATACTTTAGGACGAAATTCAACCACGTGAAGACAAGATTGATAATGTAGGTAATTTGGGACGAAATTAACCACTTTTGAAGACAATATTTTTCTCCATATGTTGGGGTAGTATAAACCGTGTGAGTCATGGGTAGTAGAAACTATTACTTACGAGTGAATATGATAGAGGAGATTCTCCATATGTTGGGGTAGTATAAACCGTGTGAGAGTCATGGGTAGTAGAAAGTTTGAGCACATGGATCGGACATCGGCGTCAAATCTGGAACACCAAGGTTGAAATCCAGCATTAGACACTATCATATTTCATGACGTGGGTTTAGAGTTGTAGACAATAAATTGTTAATTTAAATACTTTAGGACGAAATTCAACCACGTGAAGACAAGATTGATAATGTAGGTAATTTGGGACGAAATTAACCACTTTTGAAGACAATATTTATTTCACCGCAAGGGCCGATTCAAATACATACGAAGTTTCTTCTCACCTCCCACTTTTCCTGTAGACTGTAGAGTATTTGACAATATTTATTTCACCGCAAGGGCCGATTCAAATACATACGAAGTTTCTTCTCACCTCCCACTTTTCCTGTAGACTGTAGAGTATTTCTGGTTCTGTGGTTCTAGATTTCTTAAGGTCTAGAATTCTAAATACTAAATGAAAGGTTTGCTTTTGGTACTTACTCGACAATATACACCCTCTCCATACATCTTGTGTTTTTTTCTTTCAAGGTGTATGACTTCTGGGACGCTGAGGATTTCAATAGTGTCGCTCGGAATCCGCTCGCTTGGATCAACTCTCATTTGAGTAATGAGGAAATCAGCATCATAATTCTAAACACTCAGGTGGCACAACTTCTCCTACAGAACCATATGCCTCCTACAATCGCCACATGTGACAATACAGCTCAACCAAAAAGTAACGAGGACGTACAGAAAGCTTTTGATCATTCCACAAGTGGGGGTGTTTCTCAAGGAGATACCTTGGAACCTCTACCTTACGATGACACGAGTAGCCAACTTGTGCCATTCCTCAGTGACGGGAAATCAAATGTGGAACTCCGGCGTCCTGGGGACTGCGCCTGTTGTGTTTTCAACAAACAGGAAGATACAGCTAGTATCCTATCAAAGAAGCAAGGTCCGTCGGGGTCCCTCCCCCACAGTGACTGTGGTCAAAGCAAACCTTGTTGTGCTCAAGAGGGAGAGGACCATTGGTTGCCCTTGCTTCGTGAAGCGCCTCCCTGTCAGATCTCAGCAGTCAACTCACAGCCATCATTACATTCCTGTCGATATTACACGTCCAAAGTGAACGTCAAGTATAAGGAGCCGAAGTGTTTCGATAACTTGTTCGTGGTTGGTCTCATGTCACTTGCTCAACATTGCTCTCAGAATCCTGCGAGTAAACTTATGGAGAGGGTGTATATTGTCGAGTAAGTACCAAAAGCAAACCTTTCATTTAGTATTTAGAATTCTAGACCTTAAGAAATCTAGAACTACAGAACCAGCAATACTCTACAGGAAAAGTGGGAGGTGAGAAGAAACTTCGTATGTATTTGAATCGGCCCTTGCGGTGAAATAAATATTGTCTTCAAAAGTGGTAGAAAGAAAAAACATAAGATGATTAGTAGAATAAATTATTTATGTTCCTAGGTACATACATTGTTCATGGTAACAGTTATAAGGCGCACCTCTGGCGCACTATTTTGACATGCCTGTGGTAGGTTCAGGATATTCTTATTCGACCTTTTTTTACTTCCTAATTAATGCCAGTATTGCTAGGTATTTCCAAAGGAAAACGCAACATGCAGCAGCTCACCTGACATTTCCCAGTGCACTGCAGCATCGTCTTGAACGCCTGCACTGCATTGAGCACCACCTCACAATCTCTCGCATACAGCAGGAGTATCTTCTTCTCTCCTAAACCACTCTTCACTACAGTCGAACCGCCTCGCGACATGGGCAGTACGAAATGTTTATACCGACTCATGGTTAGACTTCGCTTGTGGCAGATTCTGACTAGCAAGGTGGCTGCCACAGCGAGGAGGATAAAATGTAATAGAAAGTCGTGTGATATTCACACCAGATTTTTTTACTTCCTAATTAATGCCAGTATTACTAGGTATTTCCAAAGGAAAACGCAACATGCAGCAGCTCACCTGACAATTCCCAGTGCACTGCAGCATCGTCTTGAACGCCTGCACTGCATTGAGCACCACCTCACAATCTCTCGCATACAGCAGGAGTATCTTCTTCTCTCCTAAACCACTCTTCACCACAGTCGAACCGCCTCGCGACATGGGAAGTACGAAATGTTTATACCGACTCATGGTTAGACTTCGCTTGTGGCAGATTCTGACTAGCAAGGTGGCTGCCACAGCGAGGAGGATAAGAACGGAGAACACGAGGAGAATAGTGGGAGAGAAAGAAGCGGAAGAGGGGAAAGGGAGAGAAAAGGATGAGTAGGAAAGGGGAACGACGCTTTTGTTGCTCACTGTAAAGGGGGGCATAAAACACATGGGGAGTAAATTAGATATTTTGAAGTGTAAAGTCTTAGAGTAGCCTAAGTAGGTACCTACATCTTTTAGGTACAATTTACCCAAGAACAAGAATTGAATTTCAAGAGGTTTGATATAGGGAACTGTAACCGCTAAGATCTTATAGATGAAGTGTAAAGTCTTAGAGTAGCCTAAGTAGGTACATCTTTTAGGTACAATTTACCCAAGAACAAGAATTGAATTTCAAGAGGTTTGATATAGGGAACTGTAACCGCTAAGATCTTATCGTCACGAAATTGAAGAGAGAGGGAAGACAGGATAGAAGAAACCAGACGTTTTGAGAACCAACATCATCCATTCAGGATGAAATTCGCGCCGGGCGGGAATCCAACCCGCGGCCTAGCGCTTACGAGGCAGACGTACCTACTACCAACCAAGCTAACTAGACTGGATCACCCGTGTAAACTCAGGAAGAAACTGAAGGTCCTCACCTGAAAACATCTTGTGCCAGGAGCACGCGGTTTCGCTTCCCTGGCATCTCTCATCCAGGAACTGCATCACCACACAATAGTCACCAGCATGTGTGCTGTCCTGTCCATTCTCTTCTCTACTTTACTCTGTGGACATGGTGTCCCGGACTTTGATTTCAATTGATGCTTTCTCTTTGATGCCTGCCTCAGGGCGCCTATCAAATAGTTTTGTTTGAGATTTTGGAAATGGATTAGTACTCTAAAGAAAAGGTGGTAAAGGATACCTCTAACATTCTCTTGTTACACACTTTATACTCAAGTCTGTTCTTAGTCATTACATAATACATATTGAAATAATATGCAGGAGTAAAATTTAATTAGAAATCCTAATTATTTCTATAAATAAGTGCTTCTAATCAATAGTCAGTAAATTATGCAGCTATGTTTGGAGCTCAAGGTTGTTTTGCATATTGCAAAATACCAAGAGCATTTTCATAAATAGGTAAGTGATTAGTAAGCACTTACCAACAACAAGCAACTACAGTACCAGAACTTGCCAACCATAGTACCAGAACTTGGAAATTATAAAAATATTCTGAACCACATACATAAGACCTTGTTTATCGTGCAAAGCAAAAGGGACATTTCAGTCTCATTTAGGCAGTACCTATAAGCAGTATTTCAGTCTCATTTAGGCAGTACCTATCATTTAGGCAGTACCTATAAGCAGTTCTACCTATTCTAGTATTTTCTGCGGTAATTATGCAGAAGTCATGTCCATGGAAAAGAAAAGCTCCTTTTTGTATTTAACCTAACCCTATAATAAAACTAATCACTGCTCTCATTGTGAAAACTCCTTCTTGTTGCATTTAACCTAACTACCTAATCCTATAATAACACTGGTCACTGCTCATTTGTGCCAGTTCCTTTGGTAGCAATATTCCACGGACTTGACTTCTGCACAAGTAAGTAGGTAGTCACGAAATTGAAGAGAGAGGGAAGACAGGATAGAAGAAACCAGACGTTTTGAGAACCAACATTATCCATTCAGGATGAAATTCGCGCCGGGCGGGAATCCAACCCGCGGCCTAGTACTTACGAGGCAGACGTACTACCAACCAAGCTAACTAGACTGGATCACCCGTGTAAACTCAGGAAGAAACTGAAGATCCTCACCTGAAAACATCTTGTGCCAGGAGCACGCGGTTTCGCTTCCCTGGCATCTCTCATCCAGGAACTGCATCACCACACAATAGTTTCCCAACGTCACATTCTCTATGGTGCATACCAACTCGTTCTCCATCTCACTCGTACACTTGGAGATCCCCCTATCTTCAGAGTCTCTTTCCTTGTTGCACCGGGAGGGCGAGCCTGGTGAATAGAGACCGTGGATCAAGTGAACAAATAATATTCAAGAAGTTTTTGGTAACTTAGCCCATACGCGCCGAAAAAACGAAAAAAGCGGGTACTTTGACAGTCGATTGTGGGCACTCAGTATTGCAATAAATAGAATAGAATGTACCTTGTTTATCCTGCTGGAATTATTTTACACTAGGCTTGCACGCCGGAGGTCCCGAATTCGATTCTGGGCGGGGGTCGAACTTTTTCCGGCTCTGTGCTTGGAGTTCGGTGTGCACTCAGCCTCGTGAGGACAACTGAGTAGCTACTTTAATAGAGTAGGGACCAGTGACCAGTGGTGGCATAACCAGTGTAAAAAAGATTATTGAAATATGGAAATTGATTGCAAAGGAGGAACTTAGTAATGCTGTGATATCCACTTAAGTTGTAGACAAAAACTGGTGTATTCAACCTGACATGAACGTTGGCCCACTTAAGATGTGAAAAACTCTACTTAATCACAAAGCATTCATGATTTGATTTGAAATTACCTGCCAAATCTCCGAACCAGACCAAACATTGAGACATACGGCTGCCAGTCTCATAACATGCGTGTTCACCAATAGCATCTACTCCGGACATGATTTCCACACAAGATGCCAGGGGACGAGTAGTCAGGTTAGCGTGAATGATAAGACGCACCATGACCGAATTCCTGCAAAATAGCCGATTTTATTAATTTGTGTACATGTCAGCCTAAAAGCAATCACCCTGGCTGATTGAGAGGCTGACGAAAAACGCTGACCCCGTCTGTACACGGGAGAAGGCGAAGAAAAAGAAGAATGTACATACTAAGAAATTAATAGCAGATTGTGGGCATAAAAATTAGGTACCTACGTACTTAAACTGTGCTTAGTTCAGGAAAAGAACATTCAGGTTACGTACAACGGTAGTATGGTTACATAAAGGCGAAGAAAAAGAAGAATGTACATACTAAGAAATTAATAGCAGATTGTAAGCATAAAAATTAGGTACCTACGTACTTAAACTGTGCTTAGTTCAGGAAAAGAACATTCAGGTTACGTACAACGGTAGTATGGTTACATAATATCTAGGTATTTACTTGCATATGAATAAGACAAATACCTAGGTCAAAAGTACAAGCAATGAATATAAATTACCCTTAGTTTGAAGTTTAATTTTACACGTCACTGTTAATCTTATTTTACCTACGTAATGAAGGTTATTAAAATATGCTTCGCATTACTTACTTCTTTAATTGCCTTAGTTAAATAGGTAGTGCTCGAAAGAGATCATTAGGTTTCTTCACTCCAGGAAAAAAACATTAATATTATTAAAATTACATGCCTTGATTAGAATACAAACCATGAAATATTGATTAGAAGACAAGACAAGACGATTGCTTGCCTGTTGAGCTTCCTAGACTGGTCAAGGTAGTGCTCGAAAGAGATCATTAGGTTTCTTCACTCCAGGAAAAAAACATTAATATTATTAAAATTGCATGCCTTGATTAGAATACAAACCATGAAATATTGATTAGAAGACAAGACAAGACGATTGCTTGCCTGTTGAGCTTCCTAGACTGGTCCTTTACTTAGCAATATGTAAAATTTG
Source organism: Diaphorina citri (assembly GCF_000475195.1). Lineage (NCBI taxonomy): Eukaryota > Metazoa > Arthropoda > Insecta > Hemiptera > Psyllidae > Diaphorina > Diaphorina citri. The sequence goes on from NW_007378721.1 coordinate 8,188, forward strand.
ACTTTTGGCACATTTTCCCCATAAGCAAAATGTAGAAGACAAGAGGCAAAGCCAACTATTCGAAAATTGAGGAAGCATTTTGAGAACAATTTGCTGATTTACTGTTATACAACCGTGTGTTCGAAATCAGACTTACTCTTTCTGATCATGGCGCCAATCAAACTGGGGTGCAAACAAATGCGGCTTGATAGTTGTGTACTTGGTTTCAATGAAGTGCCAATTGGAGTAGAGTTGTAGTTGTGAATCGTGCGAAATGAATGGTTGAACGACTAGTTGATAGCATTGAGTTGAGACATATTCAAAAGTCAGGTACAAGGTCTGAAAATTTTAAAAGAACAAGGTATCCGGGTTAAGTTATATCAGTTTCATCAGCAGGGGTCAACAGTCAAATCTATTACAATCTCCATACACAGGTAGTAGTGTAGAATGTGAAATTTTCTACGCTTGGCGCGAATACATCTTCTGACAATCAGAGAAGCCACATATGTAGATTGACATGCTAAGTAATATAACAAGGAAAAGACTCAATTATTATTGGCGCGAATTAATTGGCTAAATAGATTATCACAAATGTGATGTAAAGGCTAACAAGGAATTTCACTGGTTCATGTCATCTATGGCACTCAATTCTCATAGCAAGGTTATAACAAATATAGAAAAACTATTTTGTCACGATAAGATTACATCCTGTATGTAAGATTTTAGGTTCTTTGGGAATATTAGTAGGTACCTACTATTGGTATTACTTAGTTCTGTACTAAGGAGGGCAGCAGCACTCTGCCCTGACAAGTCAATTCAAAGTAAGTTTCCTTGATTCACTGATTTTTTTTTTTTTTTAAGTGATAACTACAAAGAGTATTTGACATTAATACTCAACAGTACCTACTCAGACAGAGTGTTAACAAGTTCTTACATTTGAGCAATTAGTAGCACATGTGTTTGGGTCATTACAGAACTGAACTCGAACATTCTTCATGCTGTACTCATACGCATAGTTGCTATGCAGGTCTCCCACAGTGGAACCGTTGCCATGGTTACCACGATGCTGAATCTGATCTATATGAGTGCACAGAGATGAGTTTGATGCAATCAGCTTGAACATGTATCGGGAGAAATTACATTGAGTGGATGGCAATACAATGGTGTAGGTGACAATACCATGCTCTGTATTGATCACATTGAATGAAACATTGTCAATGAAGCGAGTGCAATCTTTGCTTGGTACTGAAATCATAACAAGTGACACATTGGCTTGTTTACTTGTATTTAGATCACAAATATCCCAGTGGCTTTATCACAGTAGGAAATAACAGTGCTCATTTATACTGCTTGAATAGGACTACTTAATGAATTGAATATTGAATTGAACTAATGAATCTTTTTGATGTGGGAATCTAATGGTAGATACAAAGATACATCAGTTACACACAAAACACTACAGTTAAGCACTGTTGAGCTTGAATTGCACCTGGGTGGATCACAAAATGAGGTTTGATCAAAATATTGAATTGAACTAATGAATCTTTTTGATGTGGGAATCTAATGGTAGATACATCAGTTACACACAAAACACTACAGTTAACCACTGTTGAGCTTGAATTGCACCTGGGTGGATCACAAAATGAGGTTTGATCAAATGTTGTTGGATATAGGAGGGCAGTGAGGAGAGTCTTTAGGAGGGCAGTGAGGAGAGTCTACTTACCTTTATCAATAGACTGAACAGTATTTTGGTTGGATCTTTGGTTTGGGTCACACTGGTTGATTGTAATGTCCTGAAAAATACATTTAGAGAGGTAAGAACATTTATGGTTTGGGTTAACAAATAACAGGATACCTACAAAAACTTGCTTGGACTTATACTCCTAAAGGTATGGAGAATCTACATGTAAAATGTACTAACCAACTTGATTTTTTTTTCCCATTTCCAACTGAAAAGTAGGTAAGTACCAACCCCAAGTATGTAACTATGTACCTACTTCATAATCAATTCAACAAAATCCACCAGATTTTTTTTTTATTACTATCGTAATAATAAAGGAAGGACGGGCTAAAAACGGTGTTTGACAGCACTCTTTCAACTATTTAGTGCATATTGCATACACATTAGGTGACATTAGTTATCGGGCGTAACTTACCTATACTTGGATGGGGTGGGTAGGAATGTAGAAAAAACACGTTAGCTCACTAGTCTGGGCTAGGGTATTTTGCATCGGTGATGTTGTAAGAATTTGACCATAATAACTGTATAGTGCATACCCAACAACAGGCCCATTTCCAACTGAAAAGTAGGTAAGTACCAACCCCAAGTATGTAACTATGTACCTACTTCATAATCAATTCAACAAAAATAATTATGAACTGCTTACTTAGTTACATATGGTACATTGAATTAGCTTTATCGTTTGTATTGTTGTTCAGCATTTGTAAAAAAAAATAATAATAATAATTTAAAAAAAAAAAAAATAAATAAAAAACTCACCTCTACTACAGAGCTGCACACCTCACCGTGACAAATTTTCAAGTGGCACACTATCACAAGTAAATGGAGCCAATAATATTTGGAGCATCTCATAGTGACTCTGAGTACACTCACTATGAGGACGTTGATTTACGTTATAGCACCCACTACCATTGCATTGCAAATCCAGCATCATCCATATCTTCTGGTGTTAATGTTGCAGTCTGGAAACACAAGACAGAGTTTGTTACTAAAAATATTACTTAGGCAAAGGTCAATTTAGCATGGGATTACCTACTTACTTGTGTATACCATTTTTCCTACAGAAATGTTCAAAATACCTGCTTTGGTAGTGCAGAGGTCAAAGCACTTGCCTGGTAAACAACAGGGCATGGGTTCAATCTCAACTCAAGTATCAACTTTTATCATTTGTTTGAGTTACTTACACATTACCTAGGCATACCTATTGAAATCCAATTTATAGTTAGTTCATAGCTACTTACAATTTATAAGAGATCTAACTAATAATTAATATGCGCGCACTACAGATACATATTTGATTATTTATTTCAGATAAAATAATTATTACACATTATTTTACATAATTTTTGTTATAATATTACCTTATTACCTGCCTACACATTTTACAAAATCAATAGCATGGTAACCTTCAGAAATAAGGATGAAATAAGAAAATAGGTAGGTAGGTACCTACAAAGTTTTATTTTATAAGTATGTCTTTTGTCACATATGTGGATGTCTGTATAACTCCTAGCTGCTTAGCTGCTATTAAGGTGTGGCCTCAATTTCTTGAGGATAATAATAATCACGAGGAGATGATTGAAATCTTAGCTAAAAATAGGTAGGTAATAGTCAAAGGCCTGTTCCATCAATCCTTGTTTTCGAAGTCTGTTTTCATGAAAATGTAGTTTAGGTCTGTTTTCACGATAATCAAGAGAAAACAATCCCAAAACACCACCAAAGAGGAGAGAAAGCCTCAAGGATCGATATCGGAAAATTATATGTAGGTATGGCACATTGCATATATTAACATAAATGTTGGGCATTCATAAAAAAATTTGTACCTTTAATGTTTAATGGTGCCTTTCTAGGAAATTTTGTTAACTCCTGAAAATGTACTTTACATTAAACTACTGGACGTACATGCCTTTGAAACCAAACGAAGTCAAAATACAATTGAATGGGTAAAAGGCAGAGTATCTAATATCTATATCATTGGAAAGAGCGTGAAAAGGTCCGTTTTTTATATTGGTTGCTAACTTCACTTTAGTGTTGTATTGAAATTAGAGCAAAAACAAAATTACCATCTCTATTTAAACTTTGACTCCATTTATCTCAGAACGCTTTTTTTGGACTTGGTCCGCTCTGCCTCTTAGCCATTCATTAATGTTTACCGTGTTTATTTTTGAAATGTTTTGCCTACCTCTGGGTAAGATACTGTTTAAGGTGCTCGAATTTGTATCGTATATAATAGGTATTATATCTATCTTCTCTCCTTATTTCAACAGATTATCTCCGCTGTCCAAACATTTCTCTTTGGACAGCTCTGATGACGACTATCTCAAGTTAAAACATAGTCTGGATCTCCTATCTGACTACAAGGCGCGTCAGCCTCAGTATCTTCTTGATCTCTTGGTGAATGCGGTGTAAGTCATGTGCTGGGATTTAGCGCCGTTATCTCTCCCCTTCTACCTCAACTAGAGGAAGTACTGTGAAGTAAGTACGCTGTGTATCTGTGTTGGTGTCAGGATACGGGTGAACATTTGGACAGTGGTAATGGACTGACACTGTCCAAATGGCAAGTGAAGAAAGACTAGGCCGATGACATGTGAAGTGATATAATTAAGTATTCGTGTGCAAGGTTGGATAAAAGCCTTTAACCTGATGCATACTTTGGGATAGGAATTTCAAGTGTGTTGAACTTAAACATGAGAGCTTGTCACATAAGTCGTTCTTCGACCAGTAGGAAATTTTTCGTAATGACTAATTAAATTTCATTTACTTGAAATCGAACCACCCTCCAAATCGTAATTCTACCGTTCTGACCACTAAAGTACTAAGGTTGGTTTGGAGTCTATGAGACCCAACGCGAGCCACCCATGTTACTCTCCCTCTTTTGGCTAGTGTCTATTCAAATTTATAGACGTAACTTTCCTGCAGAGTAAGAATGAAAATCTATGTAATTTTACATAGTGACGAACGAAGATTTTATAAAGTACCTTTTTATACTTCTAAGTTAGAACGTAGGTAATAAAATCGTATAAATTTTTTTCTGCTAAATTAGTAATATAGGAGATGGAACTACACCTAATATGCAAGAATTTTTTTGTAGTACAAAATACGAGTAGGTACCTAACTACATTATTTTTTAAACACATTCATGGTTTCTACTCTTTTTGGAGAATTCTGCTTGTTTCACATAGACATTTATTACAAATTTACAATTTGAAGTTTAAACCTTTAATTTATTTTGTTTTAGTTTTTTTTTCTGAGTTCCATTTTCCTAGTTCAACCATCGCGTTGGATTTTACTATCTCTTACCAAATAATGTTGAGCCCTTGTCGATGTTTCGAACTATTCTTGCCTGGCTTCCAGTTATTGGAATAGACTGATTTCAGCTTGCCTCAATAGCATAAGTTTTCGGGAAAAATTGTTCACGAATGTGAAGGTATTTTTATTATTATTGTTATTATTAATAGGTCCAACATTTTAGAACACTAAATTTGTTATTCTAATTTCATAAGGATGAATATTTTTTCTCACTAGTCTTAAGTCATGCTGTGGCGTTATACAAAGTACCTACCTATATCACGACATGTCCTTGGGTTGTGAAGGTACTTACTCGTACGTAGAACCTCGTGGAGGGTTGCCAAATATAGGGTACACTTCATCAAAAGCATGCTTAGAAAAAGTAACAAGAACACTAAATTTGTTATTCTAATTTCATAAGGATGAATATTTTTTCTCACTAGTCCTAAGTCATGCTGTGGCGTTATACAAAGTACCTACCTATATCACGACATGTCCTTGGGTTTTGAAGGTACTTACTCGTACGTAGAACCTCGTGGAGGGTTGCCAAATATAGGGTACACTTCATCAAAAGCATGCTTAGAAAAAGTAACAAATCAGTCTCATTAGGTTTTATTTTGCTCAATACACTCCACTTTTAGTAATGAAAACAAAATCGAACATTCAATAAAATAACCTGCCTATTAAGACTCATCCTTAACGAAACACTCTCCCCATATTCCTTTGATTTGAGCTTTTCATTTCTACATTTATTCCTGTAAAAATTTCATTGTTAACATTTAGTTCTGAGAAGAATTTGAGACCTTTACTTGCATGGTAAACAAAGGCGTACCGACCAAGACAGAGAATATTATGTTTGTTCTTGTGCTACGCCTACGCACTAAGAATGGCAGAATCCTCATGCCAAAGGGACCGCGACTTTAGGTATGAATTTTTCACTCCCTCTTTTTGCAATGCACTTATTCATTATTACCTTTAACTAGTAACAATGATTTTATATAATTTATTTCTTTTGAAGATAACCTTTAAGGAGTTTTTTTTTTTTTTTTTTTTTTTTTTTTTAAGTGGGAAATCTACCCAGAAGTTGGAACACAACCTATAATGATTGATGTAATTCTCAGGGAAAAATAGTTTAAGTACTTTCATATGTGTTATTTTTATTTCAATACTTTGATGTTGAGTGATTAACTGTTGAGTTATAAGTGTAGTCTAAAGTGTTATAATATACATAATTATACTTGGATAGGTCAGTATTGAAAATGTTTAACAAATAGATCATATTTTTATATGAAGTTAAGTACATATTTTGCTAGACAGGTAGGCATTAATTATTTGTAAATCACACTCTAATCTAATAAATATATATTTATTTATTTATTTACACCCTTAGCAGCAAGGCAGGCCATGTGTTGATAATAAATATATATAAAAAAGAAAATAGGCAAAATAAAATATTACCTTATTACTTTGAAATTTATACGTGTATACGGGTTTGTATTTATTTTTATTTTATTTTTTATTATTTTTAGGTAAAGTATCTCATTTAGAAAATTAGGAACATCTTTAAAAAGGCCTCATCCATTACCCACTATCTTGTGTAATGATTAATGAGCTAGTTATTATTCAATGTATGTAAAACAAGTATTCGTAGAAGCAGGCAAAGTTCTCCTAGCTTTTGATTTAAAATCTATGAATTTATCGAAGGCTTCAATCCCGTAATATTTTATTATTTTTAGCTAAATTCCCTTTATGGGTGAACTATTGGTTTTTTGATAAGTAGAAAGGTTTCGGTAGCGCTCTTTGCGTCCATTGAATTTGAAATCCAAAGAAACCTTTAAGATAATGTTTACTCATTCAGAATTAGTACAGTTCACTGAGTCTTGTGACGTACACAAGAACGAGTCTGTTGTGAAAAGTTTCCTTCGTTCTTTAAGTTGTATCTACCTCCTTGACAATTTTACAATCTTTAGCAAAGTTATTTTCTCAAATTTTCACTTCTACTGAAATATACCTACAAGTATCTACACCTCGCGTGAGAAAATATTGTCTTTTGAGTAAATTTGAGAAACATACTCGAGGAGGAAAACATTTTTGAGTTCTACCCGATCTCTATTTTCACTTCTACTGAAATATACCTACAAGTATCTACTTACACCTCGCGTGAGAAAATATTGTCTTTTGAGTAAATTTGAGAAACATACTCGAGGAGGAAAACATTTTTGAGTTCTACCCGATCTCCCCCTATTCCTTGTAGGTGTGTACTGTGTATACGTATAAAGTAGAGATATCTTCATAAAATAAATATAAATTTTCCGAGAATTGTCGCAGCATGTTGTCAAATTGTTCCGTAATAGGTGTGTATACGTATAAAGTAGAGATATCTTCATAAAATAAATATAAATTTTCCGAGAATTGTCGCAGCATGTTGTCAAATTGTTCCGTATGGGTGAAACAGGAGGGTTTTAACAGGCTATTTTAAGTTGAGAGGTAAATTTTTCCTGGATATTGTTGCAAATTTACTTAACAGCCCCAATATGATGAGTATTGATGAGAAAATTGTAACTTTCTGAAACCCCTGAAGTACTCATCGAGTTTTCAAGATGTAAACAGAGTAAACAAGTACGAGGAACAAAAACTTCCTAATCAAAACCTGAAAATACCTAGGTAGGTACTGAAATGCCGAATATTAAATTTGCGAACATCCTTTGTAAACTTACACAAAAGATTATCTTTTACATAACGAATTTTCTGAAGGCGGGGATTATAATTGAAATGAAACCTTGTGGTTGGTATGTTGACTTGACCTCGATTTTTTTGTCCTTTCAAAATTTTGTGAAATGAGTAAGCAAAGGGTTGTTAAATATTATGTCCACTGGCCTCTAGCTGTTAAGACCCAATAACTGCACAGTCTAAGTCCTAGACGTCATTCTCTCATGAAGTTGGTACATGCGAAAAAAAATGTGTCTACCTAAACAAAAAAGACATATACCTATGTTGAAGTCATTCTCTCATGAAGTTGGTACATGCGAAAAAAAATGTGTCTACCTAAACAAAAAAGACATAATATATGTTGAATTACAGTTCAAAAAAATTAATAGATTTTTATTGTTTAACACATGATTACTAATCTACATAAATAAATAATTTCATTTTTGCAAAATAGTCTATAGCTACGTGTGGCACATTTACCTACAAGGTGTTACTAGTAAAAAACGAATAAATAAAAAATCACGATGGTCCAGCCAAAATGTAGTTCTTAGAAAAAATATATTAAAGACAAATTACTTGGGTAAGTTAAGTGCAAAAGTTAGCTCTTCAACTTTCAAAGAAAATTGTGCTCCTTATTAAAAAAAAGTTCAACAAATAAAAAATCACGATGGTCCAGCCAAAATGTAGTTCTTAGAAAAAATATATCAAAGACAAATTACTTGGGTAAGTTAAGTGCAAAAGTTAGCTCTTCAACTTTCAAAGAAAATTGTGCTCCTTATTAAAAAAAAGTTCAAGATCAGACATAGGTGGATTGGATATCTGTATTTGTAGGAGGAACAATTTTGCCTAAAACATTTTTTGGTTTGAACAGTTGTCCAAATGTCACTCGAAACTGTCTACTCATAGAGCAATACAAAATAAAATTAATGGCACCATTAAGAAGTGCTAAGATGTCCATGACCTCACCATAAGGCTGGTAGCAAGATTCAAAGAAACATCGGCCAAGAATGCCGCTTAGCAGTGCTAGAATACCTTGAGGGAATTCTGTTATGAGAAATAGTAACAAAACTGCAACCAGCATGTGTGCTGTCCTGTCCATTCTCTTCTCCACTTTACTCTGTGGACATGGTGTCCCGGACTTTGATTTCAATTGATGCTTTCTCTTTGATGCCTGCCTCAGGGCGCCTATCAAATAGTAACTAATGACACTCAGCACCAGGCATGGTAACAACTTAATACACACTGAATACATCCAGAAGTGAAGGGAGAAGATTAATCCATTGTTCTCTTTAGCAAGCGGGCTCAGATGTAACTGGTATAGAGCCTCGAGCTTGCCACTCTCCCAAATTTGAATCTCTCGAATACTGAACACGAAATAGGAGGGTGCACATATCAAGATGGGTAAGATATAAGCTACCAGGACTGATATGTAACAACTGCTCTCACTACACGAGGCAGAGCATTTATGAGGAAATCTGAAACACAAAGGCAAGTAATTTAAATATTCTTCGAATTTTAGAAAACAAGATCAAAGAACACAAATCAAATATCTCAGTAAGTGTTGTAATTACTGTGTTTACATTTTCATCTACGATTTTATGCTTGACTTGCGAAAAAGCAGCTTTTATGCCTGATTGAATACATCAATAACTTCAATTTCCTTTTTTTTTATTTACCTATTTATTTACTTCTAAATAAATCTTCAATAGGTATATCTTTGACAGGCAATTGGGATAACACTTTGCGCTCTTAATCTTGAACATGTTACCCAGTTTGACAGAGTAATATATTTCCTTCTCCAGGATGAATAATGGCGTTTATTATTAGACTTTTCCACTAGGTGGGATGAACATATCGAAAAGAAAGTCCTACACAACTGTGTCAGTGATATATGGTGTCTTCAATTTTCTTTATTTGTGACGTCCTTTCCAAAATTGAATCAAGTTGTTTTGATTTTCTAAATCGGTTTTTGATTTCAGAATTAATTAATTTTAATCCATTACTATCTTTATACATAAGTTGACCTATTGCTTGGAGTGTCCACAGGCGGAAACCATTTCTTTATTTGTGACGTCCTTTCCAAAATTGAATCAAGTTGTTTTGATTTTCTAAATCGGTTTTGATTTCAGAATTAATTAATTTTAATCCATTACTATCTTTATACATAAGTTGACCTATTGCTTGGAGTGTCCACAGGCGGAAACCTTGAATGAACGTCTTCTTACCTGATAGCAACATGTCTGCATATTGCTAGCGTGAGTGTCTGGAAGATGGAAATGGTGTGAAGCAGTTGAGAGAAGTGCATGTGAATAAGGATGAACAAGGAGCCTGCATACGTGAAGTACAGTTTGCTTCGGACATGCACGAAGTACATGTAGATGGAGAATGGGACATACTCAAGCATGACCAGGAGGTCCGTGACAGCTAGTCCTGTCAGTATTCGGTTGATGGGAGTTGCAGAGAGCTCCTTGTGTGTGAGGACAACAATATTGAGCAAGTTGGTCTGAGTTCCATTTTCCTAGTTCAACCATCGCGTTGGATTTTACTATCTCTTACCAAATAATGTTGAGCCCTTGTCGATGATGGATTTCACTCTTGTACACATCCCCTATTGCTCGAACATCACTGTTGCAGAAACAAGTACTAATGGTACCTCGCAATGCTCTGGTTTTTATCTTTTTCAGCGTCAGGTTTGCGAATTTCAGCAGGTCCAGATAGTCTTGATCACTTATAGAGAACATGCTCGTATCATTAGTAAACATATCACCATACTCAGATTTGTCCTTGTTAGCAAAGTACTTGAGGGCATTATTGAATTTGATCACTGAAGAATTATTGTTCGTTTGATCAAACAAAGGGGATTGGTCGTTGATTTGATCGTAGTGAAACATGTTGCAGTGAGTAGTGATGTTGCACACCTTGGGATCTCATGTGTATAGATTCATTCCTTCTGAAGATACTTGCCGCTTCGTCTGAAACAGAAAGAAGAGTCAAGAGTAGGTATTAGGTTAATGGGTAGCCCTGTAATTATTCTAAGATATCTTTCCTTAAAACCAGGTATCTTTCCTTTACATACAAATAATGTACATTTGTAGATACCTAAGTGAATGGATTGATTGGGGAGAAGTAAGTTATTTGCTAAAAAAGTTCACTTTTCATGAGAAACGTGGTGCTATGAACATTGCTAAAGGAGCTTCAAATTAAGGACTCCACTTTTAGTTACATGGAATATTAGATCAAAGGAAAGTCATGGACTAAATGGACTCTCAATCAGTCGGTGGTATTTTCACTTTGCGGTTACCTTTGACAAATCTCATGGGATACTTTACATCGGTCATTCATTGCCTGGAAACTCTCCCATAGAACAACGATATTTCAAGAACTGTAAAGTAAAAGGAAATCGCTGAATGCGAAATTCTTACTACATCTGCTCCTTTTTGTTGCAAACAACATAAAAAGGTATAAAACGTAAATGACAGAAGACAATTAATTGATAATGAAACTATACAAGGAAATAATACCGATACAAAGGACCACAGCAAAACACGTTACTATACCTATGTAGAAAATCTACCTACACATTATTTTCTAGATAATAATAGGAGATAGTGTGATGAGGTAAGTATTAGTGTGGATGGAAAAATACGTAAAATAAAAGGAAAAGTGTCAAAAGTAGTAGCCACTAGTGAACTGTTTAGTGTTTAGTCTTGGATCTTATAGGCTTTTGAAAGGTTCTTACGTTTAATCTGTATTCAGGCACAGATGTTGAAACGTCTATTAGGCTGGATTTTCATCACTGTCTGTTTTTATAATGAGATTATCTGTGGGAGATGTATCTCATGTACCTACCAAAGTTTTTTGCAAGAAACTTTTTGTGGACAACCACAAAGCGAAACAAATTTTGGGATTGAAATTGAAATTCACAGACTCCAAATCAAATCCTGTATTCCTGTAGGAATAATATAGAAGACTTATAAATGTGGCGTAGCGGCGTGTACGGCGTGTATGGCGGCCATACACTCAAAATTTACTCAAATACCCTTAAATATTGACTTTAGATATTTATGAAGAACCATGTGCATGACTTATGTAGTAATGTGCATGGTGATTGAAATTAGTGCCCTATAACACGCCTTACACTTGACTTTAGACCACGCTACGCCACTGCTTATAATTATTATTATTATTAGTTGGAATTATTTAGAATTAGAAGACGATTTGTACAAGAGAGAAACAGTGAACAGTCGGACTGAAAGTATATTGTGGAATGATATATGGTATGTACTACACTACAACTGGCTGAAATTCATTTTCCAACAAAAATTTCGCAAAAAAGGAAGGATTAACATTTCACAGGGATTAGGTTACTGTTAGTAACTTTGTACTCGTATACATTCCCAGTTCTATGATTTTATTCCTGACCCATATTTCAAGGTAAATAAAGAATCTATGTTTTACCTTTCTAGTTTATTATTATTATTTTCAATAATCTAAGATTGGAAAAAACGAAAACCTTTCATTTTGTACTTGTTCAATATTTATGTAGGTTGTCGATGATTATTTTCAACATGAGAAAGAGTCTCTTTTTCTCTCCCCCTCTCAAATTCTATATAATCTCTCTCTTTCTTTCTCTCTGACATGTACCTTTAGGTGTATCTTTCCTAAGGTAGCCGAAAGCAGACAAGAATATGGTTTCACAAGAAGATTTTTGTTTTCAAAATTGCCAATTTACCTAATTGACCGAATAATGTGAAGTATTAAGTTTTAACGAAGTACAAGTACTGCTTACCCACATATGTACATGTATGTAAAAATAATTACTGTGCAGGTAGTATAGTACCAATGTACCATGTTCTCTAGAATTTACTCGGAAAATTTTGACCTTTTTTCAATATTTTCCATTACCTAAATTTAGACCCAAAATTACCAAAGTAACCGAGGCTCAAATTTTTTGCTGAACTTTTTTTGTGTTTTTTTGCATGTAAATTAGACTTGCCTTTCGAGAATCAAGTTAAAAATAGAACGAACACAATACATTATACGAGTAGATACCTATAAAACATACAAAGTGAAACATCGTCCTTTCAAAACTTGGAATTTACCTCTAGACGAGGCGAGGAAAGGACTTTCAAAATACACCCTTATCTCCGTTTTAACTTTTTGTTTCGTGAAAATGCAGGAGCAGCTCCATAACTTGTGTTATGAGAGTCATGAAGATTACTCCTTGTGTTCTTTGCAGATTGCAAGTTTGCAGATCTAACTCCTCTGTACCTTCCTCTCATCAGATGGGCGTGAGGGTAACGTATTTTAGGTGTGCGGTAAGTGAAGTGCTATCTTTGGTTGGGTGGAAGAGCTAACTGTGGAGAATCCTGCCATAAAGCCTTGAAAAAAGTGCCCTGTCTCGTTGACATAGCAGTCATGGAGCTCGCTTGGTAAATAGACGGACGTAAGTTCAATCCCAGCAAAAGTTGGGAAAAGGGTTAGATGAGGAATGAGGATAGTACCTAGTAAATGCGTTATTTTGAGCCCTTACTCGTATTGTACGTTCTACTTATCAGTATCAGAGTACAAAATAGAAACAAATGGGACAAGGGAAAGAAATGCGTTATTTTGAGCCCTTACTCGTATTGTACGTTCTACTTATCAGTATCAGAGTACAAAATAGAAATAAATGGGACAAGGGAAAACTCTGGTCACACAGGAAATGTAATGTACAAACATAAAATTCAGGTCAGGTAACCATGAAAACGTTTTATTGACAGTTGATGGGTGAAAATCTGATTCTGAATACCCTCAAAAAAAAAAAAAAAAACTTGTCATTTTACCACGGATAACCCAGTTTACAACATTGCGGTTAGGAGGACTGAAGCCGTAACTCAATCTGTATACATTACATGATGTTTGTTAACATGGATATATCTGGGATAGGCATGGATAAAAACAGGCAAAGGAAACACGGATACACAAAGTTGAGAATAATACCAACAAGCTGGGCCCGTCCCTCAGGGAATTTTTTAGCCCGTAGTTTGTTCAATCGTGATTAAAGAAAATCAGTACCTATGTACCTACATAATTTGTTTAATATTCAGTTTATTATTATTATTATTATTTTTATTGTTATTGATTTGATTTTTGATTTTACGTTCATGTAATGATTTAAAATCAAGACTAGAGCCCGTTCTCCCTTTATTTCTTTAAGTCACCCATCCATTTATTGGCCTTTCTCGGCGTAGCTTAACCAAGGTGACGCTAAAACCGGTCTTAAATTATCGACTGAAGTGTTATCTAAAACTTTCTCGCTTTGAGTTCATAGGTCGTCGCAACAAATGCTACATCTGCTCCTTTTTGTTGCAAACAACATAAAAAGGTATAAAACGTAAATGACAGAAGACAATTAATTGAAAATGAAACTATACAAGGAAATAATACCGATACAAAGGACCACAGCAAAACACGTTACTATACCTATGTAGAAAATCTACCTACACATTAGAAATGAACTTAATGGTATAGAAAGAAGAAAAAAAATGATATTCACGGGAGTGGGAAGAATTGTGTGCATAGGGGAAGGCAATACATGAAATATAATAAAAATGGTGGGAGAAAACGTGATATTCACGGGAGTGGGAAGAATTGTGTGCATAGGGGAAGGCAATACATGAAATATAATAAAAATGTTGGGAGAAAACGAATTGCACGTTTTGAGGATCTACGATTTTCCTTTTTCAATGTCGAAATTTTTGGGGATACGGACTGTTGATGTTGGTCAGAAAGGTCGATTATTGGATTCATATTGAAAACATAAAAAAGGAGAAAACGAATTGCACGTTTTGAGGATCTACGATTTTCGTTTTTCAATGTCGAAATTTTTGGGGATACGGACTGTTGATGTTGGTCAGAAAGGTCGATTATTGGATTCATATTGAAAACATAAAAAATAGATAGGATTCACTATCTTATTTCTTTATTTATACTCTTTATTGGATATAATGCAATGTACACAAATACAAGAAATTACAAACAAAGGGCAGAATTATTGCCTGGGGTGATCTCTACCATTCAACCCTGCCATTCTTATCCGTGCCATGCCAATCTCTATGATTCTTACACAAACAAAGGGCAGAATTATTGCCTGGGGTGATCTCTACCATTCAACCCTGCCATTCTTATCATCTTATCCGTGCCATGCCAATCTCTACGATTCTTACACACTTCGGTGTAGATGCCTTCAATGTAGCGTTGATAATTCTCGCCTCATACCCGGAATGACGTCATGTCATGACCTACCACAACAATCGACCTCAAATTAAAGTCAGCAATCCAGAAAGCTCTAACAGAGATTAATGGACGCCAGTAGAGTGAGGTTTTATTTTCAGATTTGAACCTGTTGACCCAGTTCCTAGAACGGAAAGAGAAGACAACCCCTACCACAACAATCGACCTCAAATTAAAGTCAGCAATCCAGAAAGCTCTAATAGAGATTAATGGACGCCAGTAGAGTGAGGTTTTATTTTCAGATTTGAACCTGTTGACCCAGTTCCTAGAACGGAAAGAGAAGACAACCTGAATCGGTGAGGATGAGAAGGTCGAAGGGGTTAATTATTGTTTGTCTTTTCCGAAATGGTCGGGGGATGTTATTTTGTCGAAGGATGAGTAGATGTTATGTTGTTACGCATCTGAGAAGAGGATGTTAAATAAAATTGCTAGAAATAATAATAAACACTCATCCACTCATCATAGTCATAATTGACTGGACGACTTTCAACTGCTTTGTATATCTGCTCTTCCAACACCACACCGGTAGTTTGGAAGTTACCTAATTACGAAAAAATTTTCCCCTAATTGGTCACCGATGGTCTTTTTCCGACTGCTTTCCACAGATTATCGAACCACTTGAAACCAATACGTGGAAAAGCGATCCAAATCCAATCACTAAGCTCAAATGTGGACCTATTTCATACCTATATGTTGAAGAACAATGTAGGAAATAAACTCAAATTTCATTCGAATATTTTATGGCAGAATACACCGACAGAAATATGCGGAATTCACTCATGCTTGAAATAACAATGAAAATCCATTTCTTTCTATCAAAAAATGAGTACGAGAGGGGGAAATGTTATTTTTAGGCAGCGTTCATACTGTCGA
This sequence comes from Diaphorina citri, assembly GCF_000475195.1. Classification (NCBI taxonomy): domain Eukaryota; kingdom Metazoa; phylum Arthropoda; class Insecta; order Hemiptera; family Psyllidae; genus Diaphorina; species Diaphorina citri. The sequence goes on from NW_007378721.1 coordinate 24,053, forward strand.
TCGCCGGGGTCCGTATTGTGGACGGGTCGGTCGGTTGAGAGTTGATCGACATCACATGTAAACCTATAGGTATCTTCTCGTTCCAGATCTAAGAATTTTGGGTGAACGAAAAGAAGGACTTGGACGTTTTACCCGGATTCTATCCCGATTCTACCCGGGCGCATATATATTATGTAACAATTGTGGTCTTGTAATGTAACCTTCATGGACTTTGTGTCATTTTTCAATATGTATAAGGATTCCTGTTTAGAATGCCGGGGTAAGGGCCAACTTCTGAAACTTCAAAGGGCATAGCCGAAATACCTTTGCAATGTGTTACCAACAATGTAACTTTTGGAACGGTAGAACAATTCATTTAATGAGATAAAAATTGATCGAAAGAACACGAAAGCATTTCTGAGAGCCTTTGAGCTTTTTTTTTTGCAACATAAGGCGCGTCTACACTATATTCGAACGAAGTCAATCGATATCGTCTGAAACGTCCAAGTCCTTCTTTTCGTTCACCCAAAATTCTTAGATCTGGAACGAGAAGATACCTATAGGTTTACATGTGATGTCGATCAATTCTCAACCGACCGACTCGTCCACAATACGGACCCCGGCGATCGACAGTATGAACGCTGCCTAAAAATAACATTTCCCCCTCTCGTACTTATTTTTTGATAGAAAGAAATGGATTTTCATTGTTATTTCAAGCATGAGTGAATTCCGCATATTTCTGTCGGTGTATTCTGCCATAAAACGATTGCCCTTTTCTCATTCCTAAACATTTCATCCAAAGCTTTTAACCTTGATCGTTGCTGAAACACTTCCACCACCATTCGTCTCACCATCTACATTCGTCCCACCTCCATTCGCCTCACCTCCACGCTATGCTGTCTAGTGGGTCGGGTTTTTAAAACGCTGTCGGGTAATCTGCAGCGTTTTCCAAATTCCATTTCGTCTTGCTGATGCACTTTTAATAACACCCCCCCCCCTCCTAGGTTTATAAATATTATTCTTAGCCCGTTCAACACCATAACCTTTAAGCTTCTTTTTTTAAGGGGTTTACCCTTACTGCATAACTGTTGATCTTTTTAGTGACGGAGAACTCAATTCAATTCTTTATTTCAATATAAATAACCGATATACAAAGGTGTTTTCCCCAAGTCAATACTGACTTCTAAGACCCTCTATTACAGGGCTCCCCAACCGGTCAATCGCGGATTGATTCAATGTCGATCGCGACCAGCACTCCCAGCAGTGTTTGAACCTGGCAATGTCATCTTACACACCCGATAACTCTAAACTTGTGGACCAAATTCAGAGTCAAGTCTCTCATTAGGTAAGTTGATCGCAAGACTGTATGGAAAATTCAAGTCGATCTTTCTCTGAAAAAGTTGGGCACCCCAGCCCTATTCGGTGACAAGTTACCAGCCTCCTCACATTACTTACCCAGCCTGATTGGGACCGGGAAAAGCCAGCAGCACGCGATTGCCCAGGTGGTGAACCATCCTGATACTAACCACAAGCAGCGTTGCTTAACTTCAGTGGTATATTGGGAACTAGTGCAGAAAACAAACTCAAACTTCCGGACTCTTTGGGGTTAACTAAATTTCATTTTAATAAGAGTCTTCAGTTTTTTGCTTGCGACGGAGTTTGAAGGCAAGAGGTCCCAATTTTGCTGTCATGTTTTTTTTACTACTTCAAGTTATAATTCATATTTTTCAGCACTCCAAGTTATGATTCAAGTTTTCAAATAATTAGCTTTCGTTATTATTATTACCAATCATTTATGATTGATTTTTCGAGTGGTGCATTTAAACATGCTGTTAATCAGCAATACTTTAAAATATTAAAACATATACTTAAGTAGTTAGATAGAATTATTATTTTTCAAAAATAAATAATTCTATTTAATGTATGAATTTAGCAACTTTGAATTTAAATTTTAACATCATTTAATACTCGCAAACGTACCTACCTTCCTATCTCACAAAAGCTATAAAATGATCGTTCCCGCACGTAAAATTTCTCTGGAAAATATGAGAACTTGAGAAGGTATATTATGTAGGTAGGTATAGGTACATAATACATATTATGTAAGTAGGTAGGTACCTACCTACGTACCTAAAAAATTTACTTTTTACACAGGAATCGACCATTTATTTATAATTTTCACCCATTTGCAACTGCTCCATTTTACTGTCAACTTCCTCAACTGTCGAGTTTTGGTGCACGAGTCAAAGGTAGGCGAAACGAGATGTTTATAATTATTTAATTAACTCTGAGGTTTCTTCTCACAACCACGTGTGTGTTGTTTATGAACATGAATGGGATGAATATTGAATAAGTAGCTAGGAAGTTTGAGAAGTAGACTGAATTTAAACACTCAACTCCTGCCTTCACTTCTCAGGGAGTAAATATTGTGAATGTAAATTTTATACAAAAGTATAAAGTAGGTAATATGACATGATAGGTAAAAGGAAAGTAGACTAAAGTGTAGGTAAGGTAAACGAGGAAGCATAAGTTATTTAATTATTCTTGTGTAGCACATTGCATAGTCACTTTAGTTACCAGGCATTCATTAAAATAGGGAACCCATTATTGAAGGAACTTCTTTACATAGCTAAGGCTGCCCATATTGCCCAACCAATAAAATATTCAGTTCTTCCATTGATGGTCAAGCGTGGTGAAAGCCAGTCCTTCCGAGAACGAACCTTATCCGTTCAGGATAAAATTCTCCCCGTGTGAGAATCGAACCCGTGGCCTAGCGCTTACAAGGCAGACGTGCTACTCTCCAAGCTACTAGGCTGGCGATAATACCTTCTATGATTCACATAATGCTAATATGTACGTCCTGACATGTGGGGTAATGGGTATTAAGCTGTTTGTCCAGCTTAATGGAACACAAGCCTAAACCTTTCAAATAATGATTGACATAGGTACGAGTTTTTCAAGAGATACAAATCTCTGTCATCCATTTACATGTCAAGAATAACTAATTTCCACGGCATAATACCTAGCTAGGTAGGCAAAAGAATCATAACCAGAACACCATCATGTCTAAAGTGTAGACAGGTAGGTATAAAATTAGAATTGTGTAACAAATGATATCATCAGCACTGCTGAATACAACATGAACTGTGCTGACGTGTAACACGTTGTGATGAATTCATTCAGCATTGTTATCCATTCCGTTTGATAATTGATTTATTATTCAAGTTGTCGAAACGGCGATATACCACTCAACGTTTGTTACAATCAATCATTCCGATGAAATTCTGACGGTTATTCTGCATGGTTAATATGAGTAGGAAGAACAAACGTGTGCTTGTTTCATTCAAACAGTATGCAAAAAATGTTACAGAAAACAAATGAGGCAATCACGGTGAGCTTTTTCCTCGGTATTTTTCTTAGAAATAAATAATAACTAAGAAATAGGTTATTCTGCATGGTTAATATGAGTAGGAAGAACAAACGTGTGCTTGTTTCATTCAAACAGTAGGCAAAAAATGTTACAGAAAACAAATGAGGCAATCACGGTGAGCTTTTTCCTCGGTATTTTTCTTAGAAATAAATAATAACTAAGAAATAAATAAATATAAATAGGTATATTTTAAAACCCTACAAAATAAAAAAGTCTCGAAAGTTTTGATTAGTTTCCGAACAGGCTGTGAGAAGCCGTGTGTGCTTGAACAAACTTCAGCAAGTAACGCAGTAAACCAAGGTTAATACAAATACATGTGTTGAGGAAAGCAGAATGGAGCAGTTGCAAATGGGTAAAAATAATAAATAAATGATCGATTCCCATGTAAAAAGTTGGGAAAAATCCAAATCTGAGTTCAAAACTCCGAAAAAATAACAGTAAAAGGTCGAAAATTCAATTTTTATTTTCAGTTCTAATGAAATAGTTCAAATATGTGTGACGTCAGACTTTACGCAGTTGTTTTTTTCGTCCGCTAGATAGCGACACTATGCAAGCACGCTAGCGGAGGAGCAGAAAGAACTGCGCAGAAACGTATGCGCACAAACACATTAATGCGTTGCCTGCGAGGGAGCAATTTTAACAGTTTTACCAGACCTACCTTTGATGTAGGCGTTTACTCCACTATTCTATTGTCCATCTGTTTTAGTATAGTTTTGAGATGAAAATTAGAAGTTTTAGGAACCTAGGTATGTACATACTTCCTACTTTAGATTTAACTACAATGACTGATTTACATTTCTGTGGACGTGGGCAGAACAAGGCATTGTAAATACCTCATCAATAGATCAGTTGCGCTTACTTGGGTGATGTTTCAAAGTCATAGAGTAGGAAAAATGAGGACCAACGGAATTTTTCTTTTTCTTGTAGTGATTACAACCTTACTCGTAAGAACTTGTTTAATCATAAAAGTTATAAATGCCAAAACAAGAATACTTATCAAAATCTTTCTCTTTCCCTGTCAACATTTCTCCTCCCCCGATTGCCCTTTTCTCATTCCTAAACATTTCATCCAAAGCTTTTAACCTTGATCGTTGCTGAAACACTTCCACCACCATTCGTCTCACCATCTACATTCGTCCCACCTCCATTCGCCTCACCTCCACGCTATGCTGTCTAGTGGGTCGGGTTTTTAAAACGCTGTCGGGTAATCTGCAGCGTTTTCCAAATTCCATTTCGTCTTGCTGATGCACTTTTAATAACACCCCCCCCCCGCGATGTTGCCAAGTGGGTACGTGATCACGTGAGTTTTTTGTTTATTTTTTGATTTGAAAATTTTCACATTTGGCGGTTTTTTCAACTGAGTTCTTTATCTTTACATTACCCTCTTGCTGATTTTTCGATTTTTTCGATAATCCGAACAGCTTGAAACTTGAAAGTTCAAAGCCCAATATTGTTTTATCAGCAATAATTTAAGATTTAACCTTTAAGGCCATAGGTATTTTCTTTTCACGTGTTAGTCCCTCCGTTTCTCCGTTAATAATCCTCTCATCACACGACACGAGATACGAGATCTCGTTGAAGAAAAGTCAGTTCCTGTTCCTATCTACCTGTGGATTCCATCTTTCAACTTTCAAGCAAGATGAGTGGCTTTCCTGATCCTGAAGATGAGTTTGAACTGATGTATGGCGATGATATGGATATAGCTTTTGAATTGGAAGGTAACGTCTTTACAGTAATCTGTAATAGGAAAATAATAGCTACACTGCTTACCTATACAGTGCATAGCTAACCTGAACTGAGCCAACCAGATCCAAACCTTACTGATAGGAAATGCTAAACTAGTGGTCCCATGATCTGTAGAAATAGAACTCCTACTTACAGAGACCCTAAATGTCTCATGAAGTCCAAAGTGGAATGAGAAAAATTAGAAAAACCCCAAGTATCTATGAAGGTGTGAAAAATAACAAGCTGGGTCCGTCCCTCTGGGAATTTTTTTAGCCCGTAATTTATTCGATTGTGGTTAAAGAAAATCAGTACATATGTACCTACCTAATTTGTTTAATATTCAGCTTTATTTTATTATTGATTTGATTTTTCATTTTATTTGCATGTAATGATTTAAAATCAAGACTAGAGCCCGTTCTCCCTTTATTTCTTTAAGTCACCCATCCATTTATTGGCCTTTCTCGGCGTAGCTTAACCAAGGTGACGCTAAAACCGGTCTTAAATTATCGACTGAAGTGTTATCTAAAACTTTCTCGCTTTGAGTTCACAGGTCGTCGCAACAAATTTCAAGATCAGAGCTCATTTGTGTGAGAAAATGTGAAAAAAATTCCCCAAAACCAGTTTTTTGGTTTTTAGGCTATATGGTTTTCTGGACAAAATTTGCACCACCACTTTCGTGTTCCTGGTAAAAAGGCCCTTAATTTGATATACATATATAGGTCGATCAGGTTTGGATAAGTCCTTCTATGGGGACAGACAGAGAGACAGAGTGACAGACTGACGACACCGAAGCGAATACAATAGCCCGTCCACTATACCTTTTTTTTATCACTATCGTAATAATAAAGGAAGGACGGGCTAAAAACCTACCTACCTACCTACCTACCTAGGTATGGGCCTTACTCTTTTAATTGAACTTAATATTATCATTACTTACAGGTACGTACTATACCTAGGTATACTCGTACTACCCCATAATAATGGGAGCAAAGAAACATTTTTACTTTATTAAAACCCAACACCAGCTTATAAGCTGGAATGGGTTTATTAAACTCAAATAATAATAATAATAAATAAATAAAAGGGAAATATAGATGAATAGGGGACCTATGAAAGGAAAGAGAAATAGGGATAGAGAATTAGAATTTTGCTAGATAAGGACTTTGATGATGTTTGCAAACTTTAGGTAGATAAGAGGTACCTATATAATTATCATGTTACAATAAGGTACATTACACCTACGTATATTTCTAGTTACCTAGTGCATGTTACAAATGAATTATGAAATAATGAGGTAGGTACCACACCTATGTTTTACTAGGATATACCTAGGAGAAAATTTTAGCTAAAAATTTACTATTATTTATCTATAGAAAATTGCTTTTGGTCTCGGATGAGGCAGTTGGGTATAGATTCTAGATATGTACCTACGTAGGTACACCAAAATCTGAACATTAATTATTGACATTGTCATTGATGACAATAATGAGCTTTGGAAAATTGATAGTGAATTAGTGCTGAGATACAGGATTGGAGAGATGGATTGGAAACGACAGCAAAATGTATAGTGGCGGAGTAAAATTATCTATTATTTATCTATAGAAAATTGCTTTGGGTCTCGGATGAGGCAGTTGGGTATAGAATCTAGATATGTACCTACGTAGGTACACCAAAATCTGAACATTAATTATTGACATTGTCATTGATGACAATAATAAGCTTTGGAAAATTGATAGTGAATTAGTGCTGAGATACAGGATTGGAGAGATGGATTGGAAACGACAGCAAAATGTATAGTGGCGGAGAGTAGGAAATTCAAGGTAGAATTACTGTCCGATGATCTGTTATAAGTTATAATGTTGTTATCAGAATAAATATTTGAAGTTAGTGATGTAGGATACGGAGACGAGAAACATTAGGTTATAATGTTGTTATGAGAATAAATATTTGAAGTTAGTGATGTAGGATACGGAGACGAGAAACAGACGAGACAAAATCCAATTCTCGTCTCGTAAATTTCGATACAAGACAAGAAATTTTTCGTCTTTCACTACGTAAAATATTATTATCACAGTACATATAATAATTTTCCAGGAAATATCAATGGATACGAACGAAAAGAAAATGAAACTTGATGAATTGATCTTGAGTCTTAACCCCACGTACGACACTGGTACGGGTAAGAAATGATAGAACAACATTGATTGAAACGGAGGAAAAGAAAGATTAACCTGAAACTCGATAAGACAGGTGTATCTGTATCACTACTTGAAATAACCCCAAAATATTATTATCACAGTACCTATGTAGATACATATAATAATTTTCCAGGAAATATCAATGAATACGAACGAAAAGAAAATAAAACTTGATGAATTGATCTTGAGTCCTGACCCTACATACGACACTGGTACGGGTAAGAAATGATAGAACAACATTGATTGAAACGGAGGAAAAGAAAGATTAACCTGAAACTCGATAAGACAGGACAAAAATGTGAGAAACGGATAGAAAGAGGGAGAGGAAGATTGAAAATTAATAGAAATGGAACAGCAAACAGAATGATAAGAAGAAAAGAGGGGAGATGTTTTTTTTTTTTTTTTTTTTTTTTTTTTTTTTTTTTTTTTTTTTTTTTTTTTCTTTTTGTTTCAGCGGTTAGATAAGATGAAACTGGAGGTTTTGGTCCCTCATTTCCTAGATAATCAATAGGAGAATATGTGTGATGAGGTAAGTTATTAGCTGTGGATGGAAAATCCGTAAAATAAAACGGAAAAGTGTCAAAAAGTAGCTAGCCACTAGTAGCATCTTGGATCTTATAGGCTTTGAAAAGGTCCCTTACGTTTAATCTGTATTTCGCACAGATATTGAACGGTCTTATTAGTGGATTTTTCATCACTGTCTATTTTTATAATGAGATATCTGTTGGAGATGAACTCATGTACTCTACCAAAGTTTTTTGCAAGAAACTTTTTGTGGGACAACCACAAGCGTGAAAAAATTTGGATTGAAATATGGTGAATTACACAGACTCCAAATCAAATCCTGTATTCCTGTAGGAATTATATTAGGAAGCTACTATCAGGTAATTATTATTATTATTATTAGTTGGAATTATTTAGAATTAGAAGACGATTTGTACAAGAGAGAAACAGTGAACAGTCGGACTGAAAGTATATTGTGGAATGATATATGGTATGTACTACACTACAACTGGCTGAAATTCATTTTCCAACAAAAATTTCGCAAAAAAGGAAGGATTAACATTTCACAGGGATTAGGTTACTGTTAGTAACTTTGTACTCGTATACATTCCCAGTTCTATGATTTTATTCCTGACCCATATTTCAAGGTAAATAAAGAATCTATGTTTTACCTTTCTAGTTTATTATTATTATTTTCAATAATCTAAGATTGGAAAAAACGAAAACCTTTCATTTTGTACTTGTTCAATATTTATGTAGGTTGTCGATGATTATTTTCAACATGAGAAAGAGTCTCTTTTTCTCTCCCCCTCTCAAATTCTATATAATCTCTCTCTTTCTTTCTCTCTGACATGTACCTTTAGGTGTATCTTTCCTAAGGTAGCCGAAAGCAGACAAGAATATGGTTTCACAAGAAGATTTTTGTTTTCAAAATTGCCAATTTACCTAATTGACCGAATAATGTGAAGTATTAAGTTTTAGCGAGGTACAAGTACTGCTTACCTACATACATGTATGTAAAAATAATTACTGTGCAGGTAGTAGAGTACCAAAATTTTGACTCGGAAAATTTTGAACTTTTTTTCAATATTTTCCATTAGCTAAATTTAGACCCAAAATTACCAAAGTAACCGAGGCTCAAATTTTTTGCTGAACTTTTTTTGTGCTTTTTTGCATGTAAATTAGGCTTGCCTTTCGAGAATCAAGTTAAAAATAGAACGAACACAATACATTATACGAGTAGATAGATACCTATAAAACATACAAAGTGAAACATCGTCCTTTCAAAACTTGGAATTTACCTCTAGACGAGGCGAGGAAAGGACTTTCAAAACTTGCTTGTAGTTTTCAAGAGCTTCTGGATAAATGAAAGTTTATTTTCCCTGGTACCAATAGATATAAATACCTATAACATCTAGCTATTTTTTCTTTGTTCTTGTTTTTCAATGTGTCTAGAAGGAACTTTTTTTTTACTCTTTAAGTGCTGTTATTGTTTGTTTCGATAGGAATAGTCCTTTGAGGCAAGTTCCTACAAGAAAAGGAAAGTAAAAGAAAGTAAAGATAGAGAGAAAGAGAAGATCGGGCGGCCTTGGTCTACCTATAACATCTAGCTATTTCTTCTTTGCTCTTGTTTTTCAATGTGTCTAGAAGGAACTTTTTTTACTCTTTAAGTGCTGTTATTGTTTGTTTCGATAAGAATAGTCCTTTGAGGCAAGTTCCTACAAGAAAAGGAAAGTAAAAGAAAGTAAAGATAGAAAGAAAGAGAAGATCGGGCGGCCTTGGTATACAAAATGTAGGTAGAAGATACCTATACTTTTACCTACTTTTGAGTTTGAGAGGGGAAGAGAAAAAGAGAGGAGTAGAAATAACTGTAAAATTCTCTTGTATTTTTTCTGAACTTTTCTCTCACTACAAGATAAGTTTGAAGGTAGGTAATGTAGGTAGGTGGTACCTACATTACCTACCTACCGGGTTCGACTTTTTAATGAAGTCAGATGCTTGCAAAAGTCGAAACCAGGGTCGGAACAAGGGATCTGAGGGAAGAGAAAGAGTATCCTATCCTGATGTTTCCATAAGGTTGCGTTAAGCAATCTGATTGGTTGATTTCAAACTTTTTGGCTCAATCAGAATGCTACAAGACTTAAACTCTGATAAGTCAACCCCTAATCTGGGATTACAATAACCCCATACATACTCGTAGGATCGAATTTTTCGGCCTTGGCTTGACATAAATCCATAGTCCAGCCTCGTGTCTTTATTCCTTTGTCTTTCTAAACAAATGATGAGAAAGCATTGGTTGATTTCAAACTTTTTGGCTCAACCAGAATGCTACAAGACTTAAACTCTGATAAGCCAACCCCTAATCTGGGATTACAATAACCCCATACATACTCGTAGGTTCGAATTTTTCGGCCTTGGCTTGACATAAATCCATAGTCCAGCCTCGTGTCTTTATTCCTTTGTCTTTCTAAACAAATGATGAGAAAGAGAAGGGATCAAACAATATTTAGATCTCTTTTAGAAATAATCTTTGTTTCAAGGAATGAATTTAAAATATTCGCTTAGCAGTGGGTAATTTACATCATTTTCAATTTTAACAGTTTTACCGATGAGAAAGAGAAGGGATCAAACAATATTTAGATCTCTTTTAGAAATAATCTTTGTTTATCTCTTTTAGAAATAATCTTTGTTTCAAGGAATGAATTTAAAATATTCGCTTAGCAGTGGGTAATTTACATCATTTTCAATTTTAACTACTGATGAGCAAACAAGGTCATTTGCACAAATGCGGACCATACAAAAATCGATTCAAACTACAGTATCTACCTGATAATGTAGTTTGAATGGATTTTTGCCAGTCTAGTTAGCTTGGAACGTAGCGCTCCTACTGTGCAAGCGCTAGGTCACGCTTTCGATTCTCGTCCGGGAGAACTTTATCCTGAACACACTCGCACGATATACGCCTCAAGCGGTTCGAATAAAGTCAGTGAGTTTTCCAGTGCGATATCCAAGTGTTTAGTACCTAAGTGAAAGTTAGTGATAACCGTGGTAGATAAGCGATCGTACTTGTGATAAGAGATTGTACTTTGTAATAGCGATTATTCCTAGTGACTGTGTACTCTTTTGTTGAAATAAATAAACTTGTTGTACTCTAGATTTAAATAAAGAATTCGCGAGTGTTTTTTACTAGCCCTAATCTTTTACGAACCCGATCACGCCCACGTATACGTAACAATATCTTCTTAGAAGTAAAGCAATTCATGGCACGAATTTGATGTGTAATGTGTACTTCATATATAAGTGCATTCAGGTAGTATATAGGTATAAAGATATAGGTAAGTATAAACTACATAATAAAATTTCCAAATAAGAGCATAGGGGTAGGTAGTCTCACAATCTTATGAAAGTTATGGCATAAGTCTCAAGTATTACCTACATTGTCTAAGTCAGGGCTGAATAGTCCCTGACATTCTCCTACCAGTACTGTCAGATCTGAATGATTTTTCTTTGCCTTTTCTGGGATTCGAACTCAGGAAATTGCTATTTATACTCGATGACTGCATACGAGTATGACCATAAGACCAACAAGCCAACATACCAATGAAAAAAAAAAGGTACCTATAAAGGTGGACCAATTAACTAGTTAACTAAGTAGGTAGGTATGTAAATGTAATTCATTCATTCATCAAACCATATTTTGCCAGTAATTAATAAAGAATGTAAAGACAAGTACCTATAAAAACAAGAGGACATAATTATATTTTAATAGACCCCCACATGTTGATGGCCATTAAATATGTGTTAATTACTTTCTGTTTATGAAGGTGGACCAATTAACTAGTTAACCAAGTAGGTAGGTATGTAATTCATTCATTCATCAAACCATATTTTGCCAGTAATTAATAAAGAATGTAAAGACAAGTATGTACCTATAAAAACAAGAGGACATAATTATATTTTAATAGACCCCCCACATGTTGATGGCCATTAAATATGTGTTAATTACTTTCTGTTTCTATAAGAAATTAATATTGAGTAACTTGATACTAGAGCAAAAACAACTGCGTAAAGTCACACATATTTGAACTATTTCATTAAAACGGAAAATAAAAATTGAATTTTCGACCTTTTGCAGTTATTTTTTCGGAGTTTTGACCTCAGATTTGGATTTTTCTCAATTTTTACACAGGAATCGACCATTTATTTATAATTTTCACCCATTTGCAACTGCTCCATTTTACTGTCAACTTCCTCAACTGTCGAGTTTTGGTGCACGAGTCAAAGGTAGGCGAAACGAGATGTTTATAATTATTTAATTAACTCTGAGGTTTCTTCTCACAACCACGTGTGTGTTGTTTATGAACATGAATGGGATGAATATTGAATAAGTAGCTAGGAAGTTTGAGAAGTAGACTGAATTTAAACACTCAACTCCTGCCTTCACTTCTCAGGGAGTAAATATTGTGAATGTAAATTTTATACAAAAGTATAAAGTAGGTAATATGACATGATAGGTAAAAGGAAAGTAGACTAAAGTGTAGGTAAGGTAAACGAGGAAGCATAAGTTATTTAATTATTCTTGTGTAGCACATTGCATAGTCACTTTAGTTACCAGGCATTCATTAAAATAGGGAACCCATTATTGAAGGAACTTCTTTACATAGCTAAGGCTGCCCATATTGCCCAACCAATAAAATATTCAGTTCTTCCATTGATGGTCAAGCGTGGTGAAAGCCAGTCCTTCCGAGAACGAACCTTATCCGTTCAGGATAAAATTCTCCCCGTGTGAGAATCGAACCCGTGGCCTAGCGCTTACAAGGCAGACGTGCTACTCTCCAAGCTACTAGGCTGGCGATAATACCTTCTATGATTCACATAATGCTAATATGTACGTCCTGACATGTGGGGTAATGGGTATTAAGCTGTTTGTCCAGCTTAATGGAACACAAGCCTAAACCTTTCAAATAATGATTGACATAGGTACGAGTTTTTCAAGAGATACAAATCTCTGTCATCCATTTACATGTCAAGAATAACTAATTTCCACGGCATAATACCTAGCTAGGTAGGCAAAAGAATCATAACCAGAACACCATCATGTCTAAAGTGTAGACAGGTAGGTATAAAATTAGAATTGTGTAACAAATGATATCATCAGCACTGCTGAATACAACATGAACTGTGCTGACGTGTAACACGTTGTGATGAATTCATTCAGCATTGTTATCCATTCCGTTTGATAATTGATTTATTATTCAAGTTGTCGAAACGGCGATATACCACTCAACGTTTGTTACAATCAATCATTCCGATGAAATTCTGAAGGTTATTCTGCATGGTTAATATGAGTAGGAAGAACAAACGTGTGCTTGTTTCATTCAAACAGTAGGCAAAAAATGTTACAGAAAACAAATGAGGCAATCACGGTGAGCTTTTTCCTCGGTATTTTTCTTAGAAATAAATAATAACTAAGAAATAAATAAATATAAATAGGTATATTTTAAAACCCTACAAAATAAAAAAATGAGGCAGCGAAGCAGGCATCCCGCACCGCCCTTCCAGTTCGACGAGTGACATTTTCCGACGAGGCGGCCCACCACTCTTCATCAGACCGGCGGAACGAGAATGATGAAAATCATTGTTGGCATTGTCACACCAGAGGCCATAGCCGGAGAGATTGTAAGAAGAGGAACTACCCTGCGTACTCATTGAAGTGTTGGACCTGCGGCGCCAGAGGTCACATCCAGAGCAATTGTCGAAAGCGTCGCCGCTTCGAGACGTTCCTTTCGCGACCAACAACCAGAAGCGAGACCCAAGAGAAGATAGTCAATCCGTCCCAGTCCCAGTCACCAGTAGAGCGGTACAGCGACGTGGAGCAGAAATGCAAACAAGAGACGGACACAGTCAACCCTGTGGAGAGTGGGCAAGTTCAATCGTCAAGTTGCCCAGAGATATTAGTCACAGGTAGGTACCTCGTATTTTTCGTTGTTTAATGAGCTAGGTTCTGTTAGGTCCTACTAACCCACCAGCTGTTTTTAGCTAAATCCCCTTTAGATTAGTCACAGGTACCTCGTATTTTTCGTTGTTTAATGAGCTAGGTTCTGTTAGGTCCTACTAACCCACCAGCTGTTTTTAGCTAAATCCCCTTTAGGGGTGAGCTATTCATTTCTAACGAAAGTCACAACTTTGGGTCGGGGTTGTGTTTTTGGATCTTTTGGGTCACTGGGAAGCTATTCGCTTTGAAAACTCATTTTGTTTATGTTCAATGTCATTGTATACCTGTAATATGTTCAATGTTGAAGTGTTTGATGTGGGTATTTGTAGGGCGCCTTCTAATGGGTAAGTTAGATACTCAGGGAGATTAGGAGGGGTTCCTATTTTATCCCCATAAATCTCATATAATATCTTACCTGTAGAGAGGTAGGTAGGTACATTATTTACAGAGCTAATTGTTCAGGGTTAGAAACATTTAGCGGTGAATGTTCAACGTCATTGTATACCTGTAATATGTTCAATGTTGAAGTGTTTGATGTGGGTATTTGTAGGGCGCCTTCTATGGGTAAGTTAGATGCTCATGGAGATTAGGAGGGGTTCCTATTTTATCCCCATAAATCTCATATAATATCTTACGTCAGCTCCCATGGCGTAGTGGTCACTGCGCTCGCCTTGACGCGGGAGACCCGGGTTCGATTCCCGGCGGGGTCAAGAAATTTGTATCATGCAAGATGCAAATGATTGATACCGTGACTGGCTGTTGCGGGGCCCACTCAGCCTCGTGAGGAAAATGAGTAGCTATGTAATATAATGCGCATAGCGACCGGTGCCAGCATGGTAGGTAAACATTGGATTTTAGGATTATTGAGATATTGGAAAAATCCTACAATGCTGCAGTGAGCACCAAAGGTATGACATAATAACACAAAGAAACTGCATTTACATTAATCTTTTGAATAGCTAAGAAATTTTGGATACTGATTGACCCTAACAAGGGAAGGGTATATGGTCCGTCCAGGGGTTGAATAAAAAATCATGTTCAACTCCAAGAGAAGTGGCATTTTTTTGGACAGAAATCGTTATTCCTAGAAAAAGTCTCTTCTTCTT
>NW_007378721.1:39240-55756 GCF_000475195.1 Diaphorina citri
GGGATTTTTTTTTTTCACATTTTCTCACACAAATGAGCTCTAATCTTGAAATTTTTCGCGACGACCTATGAACTCAAAGCGAGAAAGTTTTAGGTAACACTTCAGTCGATCATTTAAGACCGGTTTTAGCGTCACCTATGTTAAGCTACGCCGAGAAAGGCCAATAAATGGATGGGTGACTTAAACATTATATTGGGAATAAAGGGAGAACGGGCTCTAGTCTTGATTTTAAATCATTACATGAAAGTAAAATCAAAAAATCAAATCAAGAATGATAATAAACTGAATATTAAACAAATTGGGTAGGTACATAGGTACTGATCGAATAAACTACGGGCTAAATAATTCCCGGAGGGACGGGCCCAGCTTGTTTTTACTACAGAAAGGATTGAGAGAGAAAAGACTACATGTTGTACAATGGATGTTACAGTTGGATCTGGCGTGGAATTTGCAACAGGTGGAAACGTTGACCTGGCCAGGTTTAGAACAAGCAAGAGCTTTGTCCCAATGCCAGGTGGAATGGCACAGTGCTTATTCCAAAGACTCAGCAGTGAGATTACAAACCTTCAAACGTGAGGAAACAAATGAGAGAGTAAATGAGTTTCTAGGTTTCTATAGTGTGTCCAGATCAATGTGACAGCAAAAAAATGGGCATTGTTGCCAAACATGTCACATGTGCAATGGCAGAGAATCTTTAAAAGGGGAAGCTATATTGCACAGTGCTTCCTCCGACAGTGAAACAAAGTCAGGTAAGGCGATATCCACCTTACCTGTTCTGGAATCCAACCTCTGAACTTCGAGCTACCTCTGCATTTTAAAAGAGAGAGTTTATCAAAAATAGACCTTTACCTCAATTGCAACAACGTGGATTTCCTGCAATCTGATTGGTTCCTTCATTTTGGGTTGATGACTCATTGCTGCCACATTGATCTGGATGAACTATAATCATGAAATCTAATAGTTGAAAGACACTTTTATATTTGGGACGACTGGAATCGAACCCCGGCCCTCCTGTTGACCCACTAGCGCCTTGACCACTACCCTTCAAATCTCGTTGGTACCTGTCACGGAATTTTATCACTCATAAACGTAGGTACCCATACACAATAGAGGTACATAGGTACTTCTATAGAATCTATAGAAATAGTCAATGGGGTTTTCTAGAAGGTCACTTTAGACCGCTGCATTGAGGTCTGACCTCCCCAGTAGGAACTATAGGTCCAGTTAGAGTTCCCTCCATCAAATCTATTGAACATACTTATCCGTGTCCAAAATCTAAACTTTTCCTTGATTTTAAAGGCGGATTTTTTCCAGCTTTTTCCATAGTTTAAGTACCTAAATGGAGGAGTTGCAAATGGGTAAAAAATATTAATAAATGGTCGATTCCTACGTAAAAAGTAGTGAAAAATCCAAATCTGAGGTCGAAACTCCGAAAAAGTAACTTTAAAAGGTCAAAAATTCAATTTTTAATGATTATGAAACCATGGGATACAGCCTACTACATGCATGCAATGGTAGAACATGCCTACCGGCTTTGCTTGTTTAGTCAGAGATCGTGCTAATGTTACAGGGTGTGCCACTAAACCTCCTCATCATCATCATCATCATCATCATCATCATCATCATCATCATCATCATCATCATCATCATCTTCAATCTTGTGATTGGTTCTCCTCCCTAAGTCATGAATTATGACGTCATCACCTACGAGAGCGTATGCCGTGACGTCAAACTTTACGATTTACCGGTATTATTTAAATCGATTTATCTCGGAATCTAGAAGTCGTAGAAGAAAAAGAAAAAAATAGCTCTCCACTCCTCCCTATCTTAAGTCTTCCTCTTCATTTCCGGCTCCCTTTAGACCTCCGTTTTTACAGCTCCCTTTATCAAACCTCTTAAATCTCTACCAGAAGTACCATGTTATGAGGAAGCAACAAAATTAAGTCTCAGCAAAACGCAAAGAGCAAAAAAAAAAAAAAAGTTCACGATTTACCGGTATTTTTTAAACCGATTTATCTCGGGATCTAGAAGTCGTAGAAGAAAAAGAAGCATACCTATGCAAATGCTTGTCACAAAGGTCGTTCTCCGCTTAATACACTAGGTACGTTAAATTTTATGACTTGAAGACTTGAACTACTTGAAGTGGCCTGGACTCGAACCACCAACCTCCAAATCCTCATCAGGTATCAGGTAGACCTGACAGTTAGATCTTCAGGCGTACCTCGACTCGAACCACCAACCTCCAAATCCTCATCAGGTATCAGGTAGACCTGACAGTTAGATCTTCAGGCGTACCTGTCAGGTCCACCTGAGGCATATTTGATGCAAATGCTTGTCACAAAGGTCGTTCTCCGCTTAATACACTACGTTAAATTTTATGACTTGAAGTGGCCTGGACTCGAACCACCAACCTCCAAATCCTCATCAGGTATCAGGTAGACCTGACAGTTAGATCTTCAGGCGTACCTGTCAGGTCCACCTGATAGTGAGTGCCGGCTTTACCAAAATACTTTGATCTTACCAAATGCTTGACCAATTGACCATAGTGTGCTACTGCTACAGTGCTAGGTCTTTTAGAAGACTTCTCTTCGATGAACTGTTTGACCTGAAGAGGTTGCAAGCTATATTGTAAATCATTCTGTTTAAATCCGGCTTTAGCAAAATACTTTGAACTTACCAATTGCTTGACCAATTGACCATAGTGTGCTAGGTCTTTTAGAAGACTTCTCTTCGATGAACTGTTTGACCTGAAGAGGTTGCAAGCTATATTGTAAATCATTCTGTTTAAATTGCTCAATTTACACTTTGGCACATTTTTGTTGAGCAAATTTGCATAAGAAGTAGTGATAGGTACTTCATTTATTTCGCCGCGTAGGTAGCTTGACATTATTGCTTACTGATTGCATGGGAACTATTTACCATGCAGGATTTTAGCACAGTCCACTATTTACCAGTATGTACAATATCTACTCAGGCAATGTCCATTAACTATGACAGTTTCCACTAGCTGATTTGAAGGACCCGGGTCTAGTCTAGGTCTTTCAGGGGTTCCTAAATTTTTGGAATTTCGGGTATAGCAAAGTTCGGCAGTGGGGCTCAGAGTCAGAGCCCCTCGGCACTTGTCAGAATGTTTTTTATGAAAGCATCGCACCTAGCACTATTTTAGCACAGTCCACTATTTACCAGTAGGTATAATATAATATCTACTCTGGCAATGTCCATTAACTATGACAAATTTCCACTAGCTGATTTGAAGGACCCGGGTCTAGTCTAGGTCTTTCAGGGGTTCCCAAATTTTCGGAATTTCGGGTATAGCAAAGTTCGACAGTGGGGCCGTGGTTATGAACAGGGCTGAGATAGGCCATTCTGAGATGTTCTTGGCAAGTGGAAAATGATGTGGTAACTTAACACAGAGCCTTCTCCTCCTCTAGGCCTTCATGAGCGTGTAAAGTTGGCGGGAAATTCGAAATTTTGATTTTTTTTCCGCAACGCGTACAATCTGAATTCATTGACCTAGGGATCCTAGGGCTTACAAGACAGGCGCGTTACCCTCCAAGACTCCAATCTAAAATGAGTGAGGCTACTTGTTAGGACTCATGTGTAACTGAAGTGTACAAAATGGAAATTCCTATGGGCCAACACGTTAACACCACAAAGTAACCCCTTCAAAATATCCAAGTTATGCAAAACGGCAATAACGTGGTGAAGAAAAAAAAAATGCATCGTGTGCCTGGTTCGCGGTGAAAATAGTTTTCTCTGTTCTCTGTGACCACAGAGAAATAAAAAGGAAAAAAAAAGCACGCTGTTTTTAAAACCGCGAAATTTTGAAATCTTACGATTTTGTGAATTTTGTCCAAAAAACCAAGGAGCTTAAACAAAAAACTAAAAGAGGTAAAATCACTGGAATCTTTTAAAACTGGTGAAAATTAATATAAAATCACTGAAATCAGTTATCAGAGGACAAAATGGTAAAATTAACAGATTTTTTTTCCGCAACGCGTACAATCTGAATTCATTTTTTACTTTTTATCTCTAGTTTGCACGTTTATATCATACTTTTCATTTAAATTAGATATTACAAACAAGCGAATTACAAAGCAAACAAAAATAAATATAAAATAAATTTTAAAAATTGCCGCCCCGCAACGCGTACAATCTGAATTCATTTTTTACTTTTTATCTCTAGTTTGCACGTTTATATTATACTTTTCATTTAAATTAGATATTACAAACAAGCGAATTACAAAGCAAACAAAAATAAATATAAAATAAATTTTAAAAATTGCCGCCGGGACAGAGGGTCAGAAAAAAAGCCCAACAATCCCACGCTATCCTTGGTTAAGTTACCACTCCAATGCAAAACTGTAGAAACAATATCCTATCTCACCTTGTCCGAGCTTATCTCAGCCCTGTTCATAAACACAGCCTGGGGCTCAGAGTCAGAGCCCCTCGGCACTTGTCAGAATGTTTTTTTATGAAAGCATCGCACCTAGCATCTACGGCGTATTCCTAAATTGCCTTCATTTATAAATCACAATGTACCTATAATGTACGTATTTTGTACGTATAATGTACGTAAATTTAAGCAAGGTTTTAATTTATAAAAAAAATACACCTATTTTGTACCAAATACATGAGACCTTGTTTAGACTGCGGGAGTAAAGCACCTAGCACCTACGTAGGTATTCCTAAATTGCCTTCATTTATAAATCACAATGTACGTATTTTGTACGTATATTGTACGTATAATGTACGTAAATTTAAGCAAGGTTTTAATTTATAAAAAGTAAAAAAATACACCTATTTTGTACCAAATACATGAGACCTTGTTTAGACTGCGGGAGTAAAGGGACTTTTCAGTCTCATTCTGGCAGTATAAACAGGGTATATTCTATTCTATTCTATTCTATTTTCGCATTAATCACGATTAATCTAACATACCTACGCATGTAGTTATGTACGTTATAGGTAGGGGTTGCAATGCGGGATCCCGCAATCCCGCAATCCCGCGGGATCCCGCACCTTTTTCCAATCCCGCAATCCCGCAGTTTTTCATTAATCACGATTAATCTAACATACCTACGCATGTAGTTATGTACGTTATAGGTAGATTGGGGGTGGCCTCAGTGGAGCGGTAGGGTTTAGAATCTACACTCATTTACAGTGTAGATGTAGATAAATACATATATATCTACTTTTGTTGACACTGTTGAGTGTTTGAATGAGAACTTTAATTAAACTGGATCATAGATCATAATCTATCGCACGAGGTGAGAACAATGTATTCTACTCTATTTCTATTCTATATTCTATTCTACCATAGAGTTGCTACCTCCCTAATGACATCAGCACCTGCCGGAACCAGATTATGTTACATTTATTTAGGTAGTTCGTATTTCCGAATGTAACAACGTAAACTGCACGATATTGCTAATGAAGAAACAATGTCCTGCTGTGTTATCAAGGTTTGTAGTGTTTAGATGTAATTTATGATCTGAATTCTGAATACTACGAAGTGCCGCACGAAGCATGGCTCAGAGCGCCGGACTTCGGTGATACAGGTTTTTTTTTTTTTTTTTTTTTTTTTTTTTGTAAAACCCCCTTAGGGGGGGGGTTTTTTTTTTTTTAGGGAGAAGGAAGACAGGATAGGAGAAAGCCAGCCGTTCCGAGAACGAACATTATCCCATCAGGATAAAATCCGCCCCGGGCGAGAATCGAACCCGCGGCCTAGCGCTTACAAGGAGACGCACTACCAACTAAGCTAACTAGGCTGGCATTTTTCTAGATTTGAAACTGAGCCTGCCGGTAACTCACGCTGATGTCCATCACTTATGCCCGCAATTGAGATCTAGATTTCTCAGACGGTCTGTGACAGATCTTGGTCTCAAGATCTGAGATGATTTGCCCCCTTCTGAAGCTCATTTTCCCTCTTTTCAAGGAGGGGGAAGTTCAACCACTAGATGGCGTAATAGCGCCTAAGCCATTGAAAATCCAAGATGGAGTGGCGTTCTTTAAGAGGGGAAATTGTCTCAATTTTCGAAAGGAAAACACGATTGCTCTCGTTGGTTGCGAGATTTGACAGTCCTGAGCTCTAGAATCATAGTCTAGCTAGCTCTAGAGTCTAGATTGTTCCTATATTCTTGTTCTGAATAGACAATTAATAGACTGCATGCTGTTCTGCTGTCAACACTGTTGAGACAGTGTGTGGGTGCAACATGAACAAATCATACAAGTTATTTTTAGCATAGGTACCTATGTTGTATTTTGCAGTTGTAGCATTTAGCATACAATGTTGTATAAGTACTTATATATGAATCGCTGATTGTAAAAAGGGGATTAGTCCAAAAATGTAATTTTTCAGGAGAGACAAAAAACTGTTCTGTTTGGAAACTAATGGAGCACTTTTCTTTTAATAAGTTATTTTTGTTTTAAATAAAATAATGACAGAAGAAAAGGACGAAAAAATGAAGTGAAAACTAAATACAAACCTACATAGGAATCTACTTAGGTAGACACAAATTCAATCTTTTCACATTCCCTTTTCTTTTCTCTCCTGTTCTGATTTCAATTTATTGAGATGTAACCCCATTCATTGTTGAAAATGAAAATGGAAACACAAAAAAAGTTTTAAAAAAAAGAAGTGACTTGACTATGTAGTCAGTGTACTATCGTTGGAAAAAAAACTATCGTGTTATTTCGCGACCACGCCCCCAGTGACTCGCCCTAACCATGAGGACACCTTACCCCCCAACCTGTCCTCCAGCACTGATTCAGGCTGAGTCATATCCTGAACTTCCATAGAAATTCCCGACACCATCTCATCTGTCTTCTCAAGGAGTTCTTTGCGATCATTTTCCATTGAAAATTTTAAAATTCGGTTTAGGAATAAGGCCCCTTATAAAAAGTGGACTAATCCCCTTTTTACACCCAATTACATTTTCACCGACCTTTTTTTTCCTTTTACCGTACCCATTTAGAGTATAAGTCTGTATGATTATAATTTTAACTAGCTAGTGCCCTAGTAAACAATGAACCATCATTATTACTCTCTACCTTAGGAAATCAGATGGGATGGTTAGTATGTTTTTTGTCAATTTTTTAAAACAGAGAAAAATAGGCAATGACTGAACTTTCAAGAAAAATAGGTAGCTATACACGTTTTTTTCTTTATTATTGTATAATTTTTAGTCAAATCGGTTGCAATACTTTCCCTGGTCATTTTTTGGCCAAAATAGCAAGTTAGGTTTGTCGGACAACTCCCATTTTTACATTAGATTAAACGAACCGTCTACCCATCAGGAATCTAAAACTGTAAAAAAGTGAAATTCGAAAATATGTGACTAACCCCCTTTTTACACTCAGCGATTCACTTAGACAAACATTCCTACTTACTATCTAATATAATATAAAAGTTACCTTGAAAACTGCTGGCAAGGACCTATAGTGTGGCCTTTGATATGTACATACATACCTATAATGAACCAAGATTATGTATTTAGGTGCCCACTGTATACGTTACCTATACTGTAAGGGTATGTATCTAATCAGTTCCTTTGTACTTGTAAGAGTATACCTGCCTCGGTGGTGTAGTGGTCAAGGCGCACGCCTGGTAAACAGGAGGGCGTGGGTTCAATCCCAGCCGAGGTATGGAATTTTATCCTCAATATAATTTGAGAATTTGACCACAATATACCCTTGACCATAGCCTAGTACCGATCCAAAAGAAAATAAACAAACCATGCTAATGAATAGAAGCGTCCTCAACGGAGCACTGACCATAGTACCTACCCTCGCAGAAAAATCAATAAATTGAGCTGAGTATTTTTTCTGCGATGGTCTTGGCGAGGGTCAATGGTCCATGTTAGCCGTTGTGGCCGCGTACAAAGGTAAAGGAAAAAAATAAGTTCGATGTGGGGGCAGGGTTAACGCTCCTAAATCTGCCCCTGACTTTTATTGTTCAAATTTAGGATATTATTGTTTGTACGCGGACACATTGTTATTGTTTAGGATATTCAAATTGTTTGTTTATTTTGTTCAGAATATTGTGGGGGAAAACTATTATTAGGTGCCTAACCTCTATTGTTCGGGAGTGTGGATCAATTGTGTGAAATATGACTGGGATTTGATTATAGTCGTCGTGGCTCCTGGTGTAGTTAATAGCTAACACGAGACTTTAAGTACCTACATAATATGTGCTTACTAGGCATTATAGTAGTTGCAAGGAGAATGAGTGAGAAGAACAAGGAGATAAAAAAAAAATCTGGTGTGAACATCACACGACTTTCCTTATCCTACTGAATGATGCTTATTGGGGTGTTCTCCTAACCTAACTTTTACAATGTCGGACCGGAGGGACTTTCGAAGTCAAACTATTGAAGGTACAAATCCCGCGGGATCGTGAGGTTTCAGTCTTTCGCCAACATTTAACAGCAATTGATTTATTGTAGAGCAATGAAAGATCATGAGTTAATTAAACTTATATCAAACTTTCTTCAAAGAGAAAAGCGTTCACAAAGGAAAATGTGTTAAGGTTGGATACCTTTATACCCCAGAGGTAATTTACAATTTGGGTACCTACACCCTTGAGCACTATTATTATTAATATTATTACTCCCTAACCGTTTTTCACCTCCTAAAAAATGTCCCTATCCCTATTATTGGCCCCCTTTAAAATTTCTCAGAGTTTTTTTTTTCTTTAGATTTTAACAAATCAATGGGCAGAGCCCATGTATAAAACCTTTCTCTCTCTTACCCCTCTTTCTCTCTCTTCCCCCTCTTTCTCTCTCTTCCCCCTCTTTCTCTCTCTTTCCCCTCTTTCTATATGTCTATCTTTCTCTCTCTTCCCCCTCTTTATCTCTCTTTCCCCCCCCTCTTTCTATTTTTCTATCTTTCTCTCTCTTCCCCCTCTTTATCTCTCTTTCCCCCCCCTCTTTCTATATGTCTATCTTTCTCTCTCTTCCCCCTCTTTATCTCTCTTTCCCCCCCCTCTTCTAACCGTAGAGTCGGTATAGCTGAAAACCGCCAAAAAACGGTCCAAAACCGCCACAAAGCGGTCAAAATACCGCCAACCGTAGCACCTATCACAACTAAACGTGTTACATCCTTGTCACATTTTTGTGAACTACATACTAAATTTCAAGTCTCTAGCTCATACCATTCCCGAGATATTGTTAAATTATACCGAAAACCGCCAAAAAGCGGTGAAATGCCGCCAACCGTTGCACCGATCTTAACCAAAAGTTTCGTGTCCCATCCTTGTCACATTTTACAGCTGCATACCAAATTTCAAGTCTCTAGCTCTTACCGTTCTCGAGATATTTTGTTTACAGACAGACACACAGACAGACAGAAGAACAGACAAACACACACACGGACCAATGGATGATACTTTGGATGCTGGGATAGGCATGGATAAAAATAGGCAAAGGAAACACGGATAATACACAAATTTGAGAATAATACCAACAAGCTGGGCCCGTCCCTCCGGGAATTTTTTAGCCCGTAGTTTGTTCAATCGTGATTAAAGAAAATTAGTACCTATATGTACCTACCTATTTTGTTTAATATTCAGTTTATTATAGATATTTCCACTTTATTTGTAATCAGTACAATAAAGGTAACTAGGTAATGTAAAGTATGGGCTATGGATAGCAACATACTCTACAGTTAAGTTCATAGTTGTTCAGATTGGTCGTCTTGATTATTTGGAATTCTCATTCTTCTTCTGCTAGCACTCTTCTGACTATTCCTGTTGTTGAAATGATCACTGATCTTTGACATTTCTTGACAACATTTCTGGCGATATTCCTTCTTAAATTAAATACGGTACCTATTATTAACATGAAAATAAAAAGAAAACATTGCCAAGTTGAAATTGAGAGAAGGTTGAAGGAATTAAGATCCAGCATTTTCAGCAGACACGAAAAATTGGGAATCCAGACTTGGCCTTAATTTTCTGATCTCACCACTTTTAAGGGCCGACATTTTTGGATAGGAACTTGGCCTTTTTTTCACAATTGTGTTTTTGTGGGGGATCTCATCCTTTTTTCTAAGTGTATATTTACACATGATTAGTAGGTACAGATCTCCTTATCACCTAGCTATTTGTGAGCTTTTGAAAAATATCCGTTCAAGTGTTGGACTTTTTTAGTCTAGATAACATACAGGGTATAGTTTAGTTAGATATCTCTAACCGTTTGGTGAAAACCGCCAAAAAAAGGTTATTTCCGCCTGTGGGCGGAGCCAAGTGCAACTTTTTCCCTTTACTTACTCATCAAGACCTACCATCCTGCCAAATTCCAAGTTTCTACGACATCGGGAAGTGCCTCAACATTTTGATGAGTGAGTGAGTGAGTCAGTCGTAAAATTAGCGATTTTCAAACCGTTTTTTCTACCCCTTCCGGTAAGGCTAGAACTTCGGAATTTCGCAGGCAAAATAAGCATGTATAATGCAACATATAGTTCAAATTTCATCATAGTTCAAAGTTCAAGTATAGGTTAACATATAGTCCAAATTTCGTGAGATTACATTGAAAATTGACGGAGTTATGATAGGGGTAAAAATGCGTCGAAATGCTTCGTGTAATATACACACTGGCGTGCTCAGGCCGGAACTTGGCCTGGCGCACTGCCGTGCGCCTAGATATTATCATTACTTACAGGTACGTACTATACCTAGGTATACTCGTACTACCCCATAATAATGGGATCAAAGAAACATTTTTACTTTATTAAAACCCAACACCAGCTTATAAGCTGGAATGGGTTTATTAAACTCAAAAAAAAAAAAGGAAATATATATAGATGGATAGGGGACCTATGAAAGGATAGAGAAATAGGGATAGAGAATTAGAATTTTGCTAGATAAGGACTTTGAAGTTAATAATGATGTTTGCAAACTTTAGGTAGATAAGAGGTACCTATATAATTATCATGTTACAATAATGATGCTGAGGTACATTACACCTACGTATATTTCTAGTTAGTGCATGTTACAAATGAATTATGAAATAATGAGGTAGGTACCACACCTATGTTTTACTAGGATATACCTAGGAGAAATTTTTAGCTTTTTAGGTGAAAAATTTTTCAGCTTTCTCAGAAACGACCTTTCTGACATAGATATAGTGTACAGACAAATTTCTGGTCTGCTGTGAATAATATTTATACGTTTTATGTGAACATCAAAAGGATGAATAATAATTATCATACTTTTTTTCTTATTTATTTTATTTCTCCACATTAAGTGGTGGAGATTTTCCGAGATATTCCGAATTCGTTTTTCTTTTCCCATTGTTTCATCGAATTAAACAATTTGTTTAACGAATTAAACAATTAAAGGATATTGTTTTGGGCCCAATCGAGCATTTCAGAACCACGGAATTTTTTCTTATTTATTTTATTTCTCCACATTGAGTGGTGGAGATTTTCCGAGATATTCCGAATTCGTTTTTCTTTTAATTTGTTTAACGAATTAAACAATTAAAGGATATTGTTTTGGGCCCAATCGAGCATTTCAGAACCATGGTAGGCACCGTTTTCTTGACATCGTTTGTTTTGCCATAACTCCCTAATGGATCCGATTTAGATTAAATTTGGGAAAATTCGCGAAAAGAAATGCCGAAATATCTCATTAAATTTTTGTACCCATCTAATTATTGGGCTTTGTGCCTCTGTTAAAACTCCCGAATTTTATTGTTTTTAACCAGTGTGGTGTACAGAGTTTAATGAACCCAAATCAGCCTCCTTTAAATACCCAATTTTCAAAACCGCCACTGGTTTACACGTTCTCAGATATCATCTCGTCTGTCGGTCTGTCCCCTGTTTGAATAAACAACATATCGTCTCCACATGATTCTTCTTCTTTGAAATGAAAAACTAAAAACACACGGGTCCAAGCATTTCAATAATAATCTTTTTTCTTCTGTTTGCTTTCAACACAACAATTTTCCTCGCAAATCTTTAGAGTACCTAAATATTTTAGCTTTTTAGGTGAAAATTTTTCAGCTTTCTCAGAAACGACCTTTCTGACATAGATAGTGTACAGACAAATTTCTGGTCTGCTGTGAATAATATTTATACGTTTTATGTGAACATCAAAAGGATGAATAATAATTATCATACCTACGTAACATAGGTCGGAATGGGTACACTTTGAAAAAAAAAAAAAAACTTTTTGATGCAAAAGTTAGTTGTGGATCTGTCATTCTAAAAATAATGATTGGAGGATTCCAGGAATAGTTAATCGTAACAATGTGAACCTTTGCTTTAGAAATCATACCTAGATTAATTAATTTTAACATTTTTAACTTAATTGTATAACGAAAAATGTATATGGGTATGTAGTATAATTTATTTTATTGAATAAATTCTTGGAACCGTGCTTGGAAAAAACTCATCAGCTTACTTTATATGACCTAACTTTTTTTATAGGTTGAACATAACACGTATGCTAAATTTAATCAAAGTTGCATCAAGCTTTCAAAAGATACGAAAAATGCAAGGTTCCCTGGAGGGAGTTAATCTTAGTATGTAAAATAGGCTATAATCCAGAGCCCTTGAGTGAATTCCAGCAAACTAACATAGGTAGGTACTTCAAAACCTTGTAAGTTTCATTAAGGCTTTGACAAGCTTTCAGTTGCCAGCGCAGTGCATACAATACTTACTGCAAAGGAGAACATAAAATATGTTAGTTTATCCTAGAACGGATCAAATTCTCGGAAAAAAAATCCAATGATAGCCTTGAAAGCATTTCCTTCAATGGAAAATAGTTTCCCAAAATAGTTCCCTTTGTAAGAAGAGTAGATGGATTTTAGACACCCACCTAATGAGAATCTAAAACCAGTAGGTACCAACTTAAAGTTGAAATGCTGTTCACCAATTCAATCAAAACGGAAATTACGTGCCAGGATCAAGTGGAGGACCCCAGGGGCTAAACATTAAGTCCAGGGGAATTGAAATTTAAATTATTTTCCAATTCATCGAAATTCATTGTTCGAGATGAGTTGTGTTTGGAAATTCAGAATTTGACTTGATTGCATTTTCGACACTGGAGCCTTTCTTAAGCTTATGAGGCTGAAACATGAGAACATTCCAATGTTCTGACCTTAGTAATGCGGACAAATAAGTAACTTTAACCCACGTGCAGCTTTATGCATTGGTACATACCTATACCTATGAAACTGGTATAGATATGGTCCTTTCTGTATTTCACCTCTGATGTTTCTATGTATGTTCTGTTTCTTAGCATGCCCATCCCACGATTCCCGCAATACAACCTCGTGGAATATGCAAGGATGCAAGGAGATATGTGCAGAATACTTGGACCTCCTTCGATTTAGCTGCCGGACCAAGATTAACCGCACCAAAAAGGTAGGCCAAAAATAACCCGTTCTAATGCTCGTGTAGGTATATGGAATTTCTCATGAAGCCAGAATGGTCCCATACTTACTTATCCGTGTCCGAAGTAAGTAAGTAAGTAAAATAGTCCCATGAAAAGCAAACGCGTTCGTTACTATTGGAATGTATCCAAGGCCCTGAAATCCAAATAAACCCATCTCTGATGATTAATAATAGGTATCCAAGACTAACCGCACCAGAAAGGTAGGCAAAAATAACCCGTTCTAATGCTCTTGTATATGGAATTTCTCATGAAGCCAGAATGGTCTTATACTTACTTATCCGTGTCCGAAGTAAGTAAGTAAGTAGAATAGTCCGATGAAAAGCAAACGCGTTCGTTACTATTGGAATGTATCCAAGGCCCTGAAATCCAAATAAACCCATCTCTGATGATTAATAATAGGTAATTACTTTTATCCATTCAACATTCAACGAAAGTCATTGTTTTAGAGCCAAAGAACGGACTCATTTTTCACGAAACACATAACGGTCTAATGGGGTTCGAACAATAAAGAAAGTCATTGTTTTAGAGCCAAAGAACGGACTCATTTTTCACGAAACACATAACGGTCTAATGGGGTTCGAACAATAAAATGTTCTATTCCTTATCTTGGAAAACAACTAGCCAAATCAACGTTGTTTCGAAAACATTTTTCATACGATTTTTGACATTTCCCCAATGGTTCTCTGAGGAGCATTTCTTGGCTAGCTTCGACTAAAAGCTAATAGATACTCACTCAAGTGTAAAAGTGTAATGGCTCCGTGCGTCGTATCGCAAGTCAGTATGTAGTCATAAGTGTATTATACTTGTGTTTGTTGTCCAAATTTGTCTCTGACTTGAGCACATAGCTGAAGTATACATATTATAATATGTGATTCCTTGGACATACACTCGCTGATATAGGTAGGTAGGTACCTAAAATGAAAATATTTGCACTTGGCCGCAGGAAGCTACGGGGCAATCTTAATAACATTTTATATTGAACCTAATGTGTTATTAATTACTCACATTCAGTTTTTTGTCCCGCTACAAAATATATTGGGTTTTTGTCCTCATCTTCCCCCTGAATTATCAAGAGACTATGAAGAAAGAGATGAGGAGGGGAAAGGGGAATAATACTCTTGTTCCCTCTCCTCCCCCTTTTCTTTCCCCTTTTGTACTTCTGGTAGAAATAAGAAACCCCGTAGGTATCGAGGGAAAAACTTTCTCCTTGTGGCTCTTATTTATTTTGGATTCTTCCATTTGTTTTATCTGTACTATTGTTATACACGATCTTTTGAGGATCCACGTTTTGCTTTTGCTGGAGTCAAATTATTGCAATCTTACCTCTGCACTTTCCTCTCCCTCCCATTAATTCCTTCCCCTTTCCCTTTTCCCCTTTCATTCCCTCTCCCTTCCTTTCCCTCTTTTCCTCTCTCTACATTTTTATTTTGAATTCCTTGCGTAATTCAAAAGATACAACTGATGTAATTTAATAATTTAATTATAATTTAATATTAAAAATAATAGAGGATAATAATAAAATTGCATAACGCGAAAGTCAGTGATTAGAAATTCAATTTCACTAAAACCTTGGCAGTTACACAAGGACGCTATAATCCTTGAAAGAATTAAACGGAAGGAAAGTAAAAAGAGGAATGATTCAATGTAACTTGACTTTTTTCTATGGAAAAAAAATAATATAGAGGATAATAATAAAATTGCATAACGCGAAAGTCAGTGATTAGGAATTCAATTTCACTAAAACCTTGGCAGTTACACAGGGACGCTATAATCCTTGAAAGAATTAAACGGAAGGAAAGTAAAAAGAGGAATTATTCAATGTAACTTGACTTTTTTTCTATGGAAAGTATGTACGTCTAGTTAGAAAGTATTGGTAGGTAGGAGTTTGAGAGGAATTATTCAATGTAACTTGACTTTTTTTCTATGGAAAGTATGTACGTCTAGTTAGAAAGTATTGGTAGGTAGGAGTTTGATACACCTCCTACAGACTTCCCTATTTCTGAGCTTAAAATAATAGACAGCAGACAGCCGTCCAAGTTGGAAATGCTAAGGTACCTAACTACCTACGCCAACGCCTGGGCTGCATGCTAAACAAGCTGAATTCCTCCAAGTTTTGTTTTACAAATTTCCTTAACTTTTTTGAGTGCTTCAAAGGTACCTTGGTGTTGAGTTTTTTCTGTAGACAAAACAAACTTTTCTTTAACTTTTTGTTTTATACCAATTTGCAGAATCAATTTATTTACTTTAAATTATCTTCTTCTTCTTCTTCTTCTTCTTCTTCTTCTTCTTCTTCTTCTTCTTCTTCTTCTTCTTCTTCTTCTTCTTCTTCTTCTTCTTCTTCTTCTTCTTCTTCTTCTTCTTCTTCTTCTTCTTCTTCTTCTTCTTTCTTCTTGTACCGTATTATTTTTACTTCTTGTCTCCCGATGTTTATGCTTTGTGTTTATCTTTTCATAGCTTTCCTTTTACCTACTTCTTGTCTTTTATTTAAGTTCTGATTTTATTCTCCGTACTTCTTCCGTATTTTCCCTTTTGTCGCTTCCTATTTTGCTTCAAAGTTCATAACTGTGTTGACTGGGAAAAGCTCCATTTTACTGCGCACTTAACGGACTAAATTTATATTGATTATTATGCATTAAGTGATTAAGAGATTCCTAGAAAAGAGAGATGCATACCATGTTTTAGGCACAGGGGTATAATTAGTTTGATTAATATGCAATTTATGCATAGACGATAGACGGATAATCTAGTGCAATTCGGGATGCATAAATGAGTAAACGGGATACACATTACACAACGGTTCCAAAAATAACATTAATATGCATAAAGAACCTACGCAAAGACTCAGATACTTTTTTGTAGGTGACAATAAAAGGTACACGTCCACACCTACATCTTATAGGGATATAGGGAACGGTAACATCAAAATACGTTGTTGTTTTTTTTTTTCTAGAATATTCACCATCACCCAAATTAGAACATAATAACTGACAGTGACGTACCTAACACCTGTCTATATTTTTTAATTAAAAAAATCTGGTGTGAACATCACACGACTTTCTATTACATTTGCACAACTGTAAGTCGGACAGTTCTAAAAGTTTCACCATTCGATTC
>NW_007378721.1:56367-88889 GCF_000475195.1 Diaphorina citri
CGGGTTATTTTTTTTTTTTTTTGTTGGGGATGGGTTTTTTTTTTTTTTTTTTTTTTTTTTTTTTAATATTAGCTTGCTATAATTTATACCTAACTTTATACAAAGTAAATAAAAATTTGTTTAAAAAATACAAAGAGAGATTTAATAAAAATTTTAAAAGAAGTACCTACCTACCTAAATAGCTACATTTTGAAGGAAGGAAAGTACCTATTACGTTTTTTAAGGTCTTTAATTTGATGTATCACAATTAGGGGGTTCCTATTTAAGATTTTGAAGTTGACCCCCCTGGGGCCGACGCTGGCTCAGGCCAAAATTTGGCGACTACTTCAAAATTTTGCATTTTAAAAGGTAAAACACTACCCTAAATTTCAGCTTCTCATCTTTAGCCATTCAAAATATATTCAGGGGTTCCAAGACTTTTCGAACGCTCTGTATATCATAGTATGTCTTACTATTTCCCATAGTATGTCTTAGTATTTACTATAGCATGGTTGAGTGACGCTGCCAGGGTTATTACAATCACGTGACTATGAAAGACCTAAGAGGCGGTTTGGAATTAGTGGATATTGTGGACCAATTAGAGGCAATTATTTTGGGAAGTTGATCATTCTAATGACGTTGGAACGTAGACATATTACTGTCATATTGGATAACAAATTACCTATAGCTCATTAAATATGAGTACTGATAGATATAGCTAAGTAATTTTGGGCAGTGACTGAGTGAAGTGGGTAATTGGGTATCCACATCAAATTCAGGGCGATTTTTTTTTTTTTTTTTTTTCAGGCTTAGGTGTAGAGGCTCCGAGTCTTAGGTGTAGGGGCAATCAGCCCGCCCTAGAGGGTGAGTTAAGCTTCTACGAATCTCCTTGATATTTCTTTCTAATGGTCATCATGAGTTTGGCCATGTCTCATCCTTTCGTTTCAATAGCTAAGGCCCCATCAGTCATCAGGCTTAATGAAAGTTTGTCTTTATTGCTAAAGTTTAAACTTTAAGTAAGCTTTCCAACTCTCTAAAGTCTAAATTAATTTATCGTTTTTGTCGAAACAACATGATGGAGACCCAGACTTCAGTAATGGATGGAAGAAAATTGATTTCATTTGATTCAAGTACATATTTGACAGATCATTAAACTCATCCGAAAATTCAAACTTGTTTTTGGGGAGAAAACAACTTTATGCCAGCTTTCTAACTCTCTAAAGTCTAAATTAATTTATCGTTTTTGTCAAAACAACATGATGGAGACCCAGACTTCAGTAATGGATGAAAGAAAATTGATTTCATTTGATTCAAGTACATATTTGACAGATCATTAAACTCATCCGAAAATTCAAACTTGTTTTTGGGGAGAAAACCGAAGAAGACCGTGTGAGATGAGTGATAGGACCTTGAGAGGTTAAGTACTTTGGTACACCAAGGGTGAGAGTGTATCAGGAAGAACAAGTCACTCTGGTTCTTCATTCTTGATTATCTTGAGAGATAAAGAGAGAAGGAGGTACGGACTAGGGTGAAGGAGAAAATTAGCTGAATATTAATAGTGGATGTATCAGAATTACCAACTGACACTGAACTTATCACCTCATAAAACGCAATGACGAAACCAATTTTTTCAGCTTAGAGAATTATAGTGTTGAGTTGTCATGACTTTTGTATTTTTCAACTAGATAATAAACTTGGACTAATAATTTGCCTATAATGCCTATCACACACCTCTGTTCAATATCCAACCTTTTGAGTGTTATTTATTTTTATAGCATATCTTGAACCAAAGCCCCAAGCTTAAAATTATTCTGAAGATATTTACAATTCAAAACTTTGAAAGCGTTTTTTGCGTCCACACCTACATCTTATAGGGATATAGGGAACTGTAACATCAAAATACGTTGTTGTTTTTTTCTAGAATATTCACCATCACCCAAATTAGAACATAATAACTGACAGTGACGTACCTAACACCTGTCTATATTTTTTTTTAATTAAAAAAAGTATCGTACCTAGATCTAGGTATTTTTTATCACGTGGGTGTAAATTGATATGAGTTTTTTTTAAACTTCTCTTATCCAAAGAAAATTATTACTACTGAGACTTAGCATGGTTCAAAGAACCTTTCTATACGAGGATATAGGGGGAACTATATGCTACAAATTGCTACATGGGTATTTTCATTCGAATGCGTAGTCTAGGTATCTTTTATCACGTGGGTGTAAATTGATATGAGTTTTTTAAACTTCTCTTATCCAGAGAAAATTATTACTACTGAGACTTTGCATGGTTCAAAGAACCTTTCTATACGAGGATATAGGGGGAACTATATGCTACAAATTGCTACATGGGTATTTTCATTCGAATGCGTAGCGCACATTGCATACCTAATATGTAAACAGGCGACCATAAAAATAGTCTGCATTGAACCAGGTTTGTACCAGCACCTAGGTAGGTAATAATAATATTATTGTACCTAACAGGTTTCGTGATTCGTTATAGGTAATAAAACGCTTTGAGATTACTTTGTAGGATCTTTACCGGCCCACATTGTAGCCCTTGAAAATTTCGCTAAAAAAAAGTAAAAAAAAGCACACACACAAGAAATTAATTTTGGACTTCAGAGTTCAGTTTCGAATTTTCTATTCAAAAGGATAAACCTAGCAATGGCAGTGTACCAGCACCTAGGTAGGTAATAATAATATTGCACCTAACAGGTTTCGTGATTCGTTATAGGTAATAAAACGCTTTGAGATTACTTTGGAGGATCTTTACCGGCCCACATTGTAGCCCTTGAAAATTTCGCTAAAAAAAAGTAAAAAAAAAGCACACACACAAGAAATTAATTTTGGACTTCAGAGTTCAGTTTCGAATTTTCTATTCAAAAGGATAAACCTAGCAATGGCTGAGGGGCTCTGTCAGTATGGGACGCATTCAATTGCCCCCAGACGAAACCTACCTATATGCCACTGAAAATTAGACCTGTCAACCTGTGGATGTTTATTCAAAACAACGCAATAAGTAAGGGAGTTAAGTAAATTTTAAAAGGCAAAATAAATTCATTACAGTTTCCTGGTAATTTTTTGCTCTTTGATGTGACGATGGGATTTTTTTTTTTTTTTTTTTTTTTTTTTTTGGTTATTTTTTTTTTTTTTTGTTGGGGATGGGTTTTTTTTTTTTTTTTTTTTTTTTTTTTTTAATATTAGCTTGCTATAATTTATACCTAACTTTATACAAAGTAAATAAAAATTTGTTTAAAAAATACAAAGAGAGATTTAATAAAAATTTTAAAAGAAGTACCTACCTACCTAAATAGCTACATTTTGAAGGAAGGAAAGTACCTATTACGTTTTTTAAGGTCTTTAATTTGATGTATCACAATTAGGGGGTTCCTATTTAAGATTTTGAAGTTGACCCCCCTGGGGCCGACGCTGGCTCAGGCCAAAATTTGGCGACTACTTCAAAATTTTGCATTTTAAAAGGTAAAACACTACCCTAAATTTCAGCTTCTCATCTTTAGCCATTCAAAATATATTCAGGGGTTCCAAGACTTTTCGAACGCTCTGTATATCATAGTATGTCTTACTATTTCCCATAGTATGTCTTAGTATTTACTATAGCATGGTTGAGTGACGCTGCCAGGGTTATTACAATCACGTGACTATGAAAGACCTAAGAGGCGGTTTGGAATTAGTGGATATTGTGGACCAATTAGAGGCAATTATTTTGGGAAGTTGATCATTCTAATGACGTTGGAACGTAGACATATTACTGTCATATTGGATAACAAATTACCTATAGCTCATTAAATATGAGTACTGATAGATATAGCTAAGTAATTTTGGGCAAGTTCATGAAAGAAAGAAAGATAAGCATGTAGGTAAATATTGTGTGTAGATCCAAGAAGATCAACATAAAGAAATAACTATAGCTTTCCTAGAATATGGATTTGATTGTTCCGTTTGCTTCGAAATATTAAAATTTATTGATTTGAAAATTAAAAAGTAACTTAAAATTATTTAGGTTAATAAGTACCTATGTACATAACATGTATAGTTGTATAGGTATCTACCAAAATTAAACTTGTTCTGCTCGTGGGGTACTTTTTGTGTGTTTTTAAAATAATTTTATTTCAAGTTTCCATTTTTCTCTTTCCTATTAATTTTACTATTCCTGGTTGGAGAAAATTAAATATAGGTATGTACGATTAGTATTAGTATCCACTGTCCATAAATTATAAAGAAATCTAGGCGCATGGCAGTGCGCCAGGCCAAGTTCCGGCCTCAGCACGCCAGTGTGTATATTACACGAAACATCGACGCATTTTTACCCATATCATAACTCCGTTAATTTTCCACGCATTGTCATGAAATTTGAACTATATGTTTCATTATACACGCTTATTTTGCCTGCGAAATTTCGAAGTTCTAGCTTTAACGGAAGAGGTAGAAAGAATGGCTTGAAAATCGATTATTTTACGACTGACTCCACTGATTCACTGATTTACTCATCAAAATTATGAGGCAATTCCCGATGTCGTAGAAACTTGAAATTTGGCAGGATGGTAGGTCTTTATGAGTAAGTAGAGAGAAGGAGGTACGGACTAGGGTGAAGGAGAAAATTAGCTGAATATTAATAGTGTATGTATCAGAATTACCAACTGACACTGAACTTATCACCTCATAAAACGCAATGACGAAACCAATTTTTTCAGCTTAGAGAATTATAGTTTGGCGGTCATAACTAAACGGTTAGAGATATCGAAAAAGTAATTAATTTTCTGATCTCACCACTTTTATAGGCCGACATTTTTGGAAAGGGACTTGGCCTTTTTTTCACATTTGTGTTTTTGTGGGGTATGTACTTACCACAAATAGATGTAATATACGTAGATAGCAGACCATTTACAAACAATAGATATATTGACTGAGTCAATTTTATTGGATGGTCTCCATTAGGGAAGAACACATTTTTAACTTCGTTTTGCAGATAATTTATAACTATTTATTTTGGTACTTACCACAAATAGATGTAATAGATAGCAGACCATTTACAAACAATAGATATAATGACTGAGTCAATTTTATTGGATGGTCTCCATTAGGGAAGAACACATTTTTAACTTCGTTTTGCAGATAATTTATAACTATTTATTTTAACAAAAAGAAGGAAATATCATTTGGTTTTATTGAAGTAGGGTACTTAATACCAGATAGGGATCCAAAAAAGTTACCAAAGTTAGAATACCTCCTATATTTATGGCTACATAATAATGTTATGGAATTATAGTAATGTTATGTAATCATAATTTTGCTGCTACGAAGTAAAACTGTAGGGAATAGAAGTGAAATTGTAGGAAACAGAATGAGTTTATGGACTATGTCTGGGTCAATTTGAAACGTGGATTATTATTTATTTATACTCCAACTAGTCAAGAAAACTTTTAGATTGTTTACTGTAAAAAAAGTTCCACTGTTATTACAATTGTTTTTAACAACGAATACTTTTTTCTTAGCAATGTAGATACATACTTGGATAGTGTAGGTAGTAGGGAGCTATAAATGTACGAGTAGGTACTTATTTATTTATCTTTTGGAAATAAAGTTTGGAATACAGGTTGGGTATGATTAGACCAAACAAGATTGAGGCGAAAGCCAGCAGGTGCCCCCTTTCAATGGCCCACCAGGGGTGGATGGAGGGAGGAGAGAAGGTTTGTCAAAGGACAAGAGTGAAAAAAGAGAGGAACTCTCGACTCTCTTCTTCTCTCAAATGGTTCTCCGAAAGGAGAGAACTTCCCTCGTCCGAATACTTGAAAAAAAAACTTGACGAAAAAATCTCAATACCTAGTTAGAGTTCGAAATTATTGTTTGAATAAACTTATGGTGGGTAAGCAAAATTTTCCTCCTCCTAGTCCTCCCGATCACTGATGATAAAGCAACCTATATTTCCCCCCTGTTCTCAAAAGAGAACTTTTGACTCTCTTCTTCTCTCAAATGGTTCTCCGAAAGGAGAGAACTTCCCTCGTCCGAATACTTGGAAAAAAAAACTCTTCAAAGGGCTGAAAAAAAACTTCAACTTGACGAAAAAAATCTCAATACCTAGTTAGAGTTCGAAATTATTGTTTGAATAAACTTATGGTAGGTAAGCAAAATTTTCCTCCTCCTAGTCCTCCCGATCACTGATGATAAAGCAACCTATATTTCCCCCCTGTTCTCAAAAGAGAACTTTTCAAAGAGAAACTTTCTTATTTTCATGGTGAGATCTACGTACGTAGAGAGAAAACAGGGAGGGAGAGAGACATTAAAGGGGGAGAAATGGATAAAAAATAAGAAAAGAGAGAGGCGTCCTTAATAAAAGGAAGTTAGAATAAAATAAATAGGTACCTATATAAAGGAGAAATAAATAAAACATGCAAATACCTAAGTATGTACGAGTATGTAAGATCAAACAAGCTGGGCCCGTCCCTCCGGGAATTTTTCAGTCAAAATATATTGGGTTTTTGTCCTCATCTTCCCCCTGAATTATCAAGAGACTATGAAAAAAGAGATGAGGAGGGGAAAGGGGAATAGTACTCTTGTTCCCTCTCCTCCCCCTTTTCTTTCCCCTTTTGTACTTCTGGTAGAAATAAGAAACCCCGTAGGTATCTAGGGAAAAACTGAAAATATATTGGGTTTTTGTCCTCGTCTTCCCCCTGAATTATCAAGAGACTATGAAGAAAGAGATGAGGAGGGGAAAGGGGAAAATACTCTTGTTCCCTCTCCTCCCCCTTTTCTTTCCCCTTTTGTACTTCTGGTAGAAATAAGAAACCCCGTAGGTATCTAGGGAAAAACTGAAAGAGATGAGGAGGGGAAAGGGGAATAATACTCTTGTTCCCTCTCCTCCCCCTTTTCTTTCCCCTTTTGTACTTCTGGTAGAAATAAGAAACCCCGTAGGTATCGAGGGAAAAACTTTCTCCTTGTGGCTCTTATTTATTTTGGATTCTTCCA
Source organism: Diaphorina citri (assembly GCF_000475195.1). Taxonomy (NCBI): domain Eukaryota; kingdom Metazoa; phylum Arthropoda; class Insecta; order Hemiptera; family Psyllidae; genus Diaphorina; species Diaphorina citri. The sequence continues at coordinate 63,336 of NW_007378721.1, forward strand.
TTTGTTTTATCTGTACTATTGTTATACACGATCTTTTGAGGATCCACGTTTTGCTTTTGCTGGAGTCAAATTATTGCAATCTTACCTCTGCACTTTCCTCTCCCTCCCATTAATTCCTTCCCCTTTCATTCCCTCTCCCTTCCTTTCCCTCTTTTCCTCTCTCTCTATACTTTTATTTTGAATTCCTTGCGTAATAAAAGATACACCTTTTCCCCTTTCATTCCCTCTCCCTTCCTTTCCCTCTTTTCCTCTCTCTCTATACTTTTATTTTGAATTCCTTGCGTAATTCAAAAGATACAACTGATGTAATTTAATAATTTAATTATAATTTAATATTAAAAATAATAGAGGATAATAATAAAATTGCATAACGCGAAAGTCAGTGATTAGAAATTCAATTTCACTAAAACCTTGGCAGTTACACAAGGACGCTATAATCCTTGAAAGAATTAAACGGAAGGAAAGTAAAAAGAGGAATGATTCAATGTAACTTGACTTTTTTCTATGGAAAGTATGTACGTCTAGTTAGAAAGTATTGGTAGGTAGGAGTTTGATACACCTCCTACAGACTTCCCTATTTCTGAGCTTAAAATAATAGACAGCAAACAGCCGTCCAAGTTGGAAATGCTAAGGTACCTAACTACCTACGCCAACGCCTGGGCTACATGCTAAACAAGCTGAATTCCTCCAAGTTTTGTTTTACAAATTTCCTTAACTTTTTGAGTGCTTCAAAGGTACCTTGGTGTTGAGTTTTTTCTGTAGACAAAACAAACTTTTCTTTAACTTTTTGTTTTATACCAATTTCTCCTAGAAGTTTATATCACTATACTGATTAGACAAGCAAGTATATATAAGTATATCTTGTCTCCCTCAAGATAACTCTCGATGATCAAGCTAATAACCAGCACTTATCTGTTATCTATGCTTTAATATCGTACTTATCTTTTTCTTCTTCTTATTCTTCTTCTTCTTGTACCGTATTATTTTTACTTCGTGTCTCCCGATGTTTATGCTTTGTGTTTATCTTTTCATAGCTTTCCTTTTACCTACTTCTTGTCTTTTATTTAAGTTCTGATTTTATTCTCCGTACTTCTTCCGTATTTTCCCTTTTGTCGCTTCCTATTTTGCTTCAAAGTTCATAACTGTGTTGACTGGGAAAAGCTCCATTTTACTGCGCACTTAACGGACTAAATTTATATTGATTATTATGCATTAAGTGATTAAGAGATTCCTAGAAAAGAGAGATGCATACCATGTTTTAGGCACAGGGGTATAATTAGTTTGATTAATATGCAATTTATGCATAGACGATAGACGGATAATCTAGTGCAATTCGGGATGCATAAATGAGTAAACGGGATACACATTACACAACGGTTCCAAAAATAACATTAATATGCATAAAGAACCTACGCAAAGACTCAGATACTTTTTTGTAGGTGACAATAAAAGGTACGCGTCCACACCTACATCTTATAGGGATATAGGGAACTGTAACATCAAAATACGTTGTTGTTTTTTTCTAGAATATTCACCATCACCCAAATTAGAACATAATAACTGACAGTGACGTACCTAACACCTGTCTATATTTTTTTTTAATTAAAAAAAAGTGCATTATACTTGTGTTTGTTGTCCAAATTTGTCTCTGACTTGAGCACATAGCTGAAGTATACATCATATTATAATATGTGACTTCCTTGGACATACACTCGCTGATATAGGTAGGTACCTAAAATGAAAATATTTGCACTTGGCCGCAGGAAGCTACGGGGCAATCTTAATAACATTTTATATTGAACCTAATGTCTATTGTACATATTATAATATGTGACTTCCTTGGACATACACTCGCTGATATAGGTAGGTAGGTACCTAAAATGAAAATATTTGCACTTGGCCGCAGGAAGCTACGGGGCAATCAGCAAATGTGTTGACATAAAAATTGCTGTAAGTATCTATACTATCTGGGACCAAAAATTATTTTTACTATTATGTACATGTATGTATGTATTTGTGTAGTGTATTTCTACTGTATCTGCATTTACAACACCACCAAGTATAAAATGTAATAGGATACACGTAGGTATCTTATACCCTACTGACCCTTTCTTTACACAAAACACATGGGCATTGGTACGTACTTTCACCATTTTTATACCTACCAAATTACCTACTGAAAAAAAGGTCTGCATTTCTGCACATATTCCTACATAATATTTGCCTACATATGTACTTACTATCTATAAAAGCTTTACATATTCCACTATCGACTATTATTCCAGGCCATAAATAAGTAGAGTCAGTAGAGAAATAGGTTGCCTATAAACTAAAGTTCGAATAGACGAGGCAAAACTAGAAAAAGGGGGGGGGAAGGTAGATAATTTAATTCGGAAATACAAAATGTACCTAGCTAGGTATACACTATACAGTCTGCAGACTCCCTCTATTTATGAACATGATATAAAATACAAACTTTAGTTAGAGAGCAAAGTTAAGGAATAAATATGAACCTCTACACTACATAGATACAGGTACCTGTGTAATTGCATGATGCTCTTTTATTACACCAAAGTATGCTGCATTATTGGACATAAACTTTGAGCAGTTTTAAAAAAAAGAGTAAGTATTGAAAAAGCCAACAGAGGAGTATTGGCTGTTGGCTTTTTCGCTAGTATCCACCTATGTATGTGCTAGGTCATAGGTACACAGTTGGACAGAATTAAGCAGAAAGGAACCATACATAACGGGAATTGCCTTTTACTCCCGGATGTCTCATTTATTCTTCAGCCCTTTGGCTATCCAGGTACTCTAGGTAGCTACCTACGTACTATAAGAGCCTTAGCTAGCTGAGTAGGTATATGCCCTTTTAATTTCTCACGTCCGTTGTGCACCAATACCTACTGTTGTTGAATAATTATAACAGGTGATAGATAGATAATGATTTTATATCCCTACAGTAATATCTATCTAGTGGTTCTCAGTCTTTTACAAAACCCCATTAGCTACCCCTTTCACCATTCTTTAATAAATCATGTTGAGAACCCCTAGAAGTTTATATCACTATACTGATTAGACAAGCAAGTATAAGTATATCTTGTCTCCCTCAAGATAACTCTCGATGATCAAGCTAATAACCAGCACTTATCTGTTATCTATGCTTTAATATCGTAACATTCTTTAATAAATCATGTTGAGAACCCCTAGAAGTTTATATCACTATACTGATTAGACAAGCAAGTATATGTATATCTTGTCTCCCTCAAGATAACTCTCGATGATCAAGCTAATAACCAGCACTTATCTGTTATCTATGCTTTAATATCGTACAATAATCATGCTCTTACAGTGCCGTTAAACCTATTTAAAAAAGAAAGTAAAAACATGCTCTAATTTGATCAGGATGCTCAATTTGCTGAATTTTACATCTTGTAGTAAGTAAATCGTTTTAAAATGTCAATCACCTTGCACCTCGTTCATGTACCTCTAAGTAACATACTCTAATTTGATCAGGGTGCTCAATTTGCTGAATTTTACATCTTGTAGTAAGTAAATCGTTTTAAAATGTCAATCACCTTGCACCTCGTTCATGTACCTCTAAGTATAATTATACAGATTCCTTATAAGACATTTTACCTACATGCATGCAAACAACAGAACTTATCTACCTATTTTGAAACATCATCAGTGCCTTTTTGTACGGGGTTCTTTGGTTTGTGGTTTACAGTGGTACAGATCAATAAATGTTGCAAACCTTTTCAAGTTTTCATAGATATTTCACAAATCACCAGTGGCTTGTTCCACAAACCACTCTACACCTCTCACTTTTATTCCAAGCGCAGAAAATGTTGACAAGCTTTATAACTATTATTCTGCGCTTGGAATAAAAAGTGAAGCGTAAGGAGTGCAGAGTAGTTCTTGGAACAGGGCCCCGATCATGACCATACGTAACACAGTTTCAATGAAACCGTACTCTTCTCTCTCTCTCTCTCTCTCTCTCTCTCTCTCCCTCCGGTTCGTTGGACATGAGCTAGATAAGAATATTTGTCGAGATTGAATTTTATCATCAGCGTAATATTTTGTCGTTCTGCGAATAGGTACCTACCTGCCATATCTCTCGACGAAATATACTGGATGGTCCTTTATATGTATTTACGAAGTAGATAAAAATTAATTATGTACCTACCTAGGTAGGTACAAATTTTATCATCAGCGTAATATTTTGTCGTTCTGCGAATAGGTACCTGCTATATCTCTCGACGAAATATACTGGATGGTCCTTTATATGTATTTACGAAGTAGATAAAAATTAATTATGTACCTACCTAGGTAGGTACCTACTTGTGGTTCGGTATTCTGTAAAACTCACTCGCAAAAACTAGTCCTAAGGGACCTCTAAAGGCCCAAAATTGAATCAGCTAAAATGTCCTTTCGATGTTCAGAACGTTTGCAAAATCTCATCAAAATCAAAGAATCCATATTTATATTTCACACATGTCATTCGTTTGTTTTGCTGATAAATAAGTTTGTGTATAGAGTACCCTGTATCTAAGTTGCACATGATAACATAAGTATAGATACTTACTACATATACCTGTAGGTTGTTTAAAGTTTAAAGTTACCAAATTTTGGTTGTAGCAATCAGCAACATCTCGAGGTAGTCATGTAGACCTTATGGTCTAGGAAATATTTAGGCGGTCCTAACATGTTTTGCCTACTTTTGGACATACCTACGCTATACCCGAATTTGTTGACCTACAAACAGCAGACAAGCGAGTACTACTTAACTGACTTGGGTAGGTGTTAGGTCAGTAAACTGACTTGTAAACTTGCTTCTTTCTCCTTTTTTATGCCAACCCAAACTTGTGCACCCACAGGTATAAATTATCTGTTGCTATTATATATCTTACCTACCTACCTACTTTAAAGTTTAAATCTTTAAAAATGTATCCTAAACGAGTATGTAGATTGGTATCTTGAACATCTTAAACAGGTAGATACTCAGGTATCTTATTTACTTTAACTTTTGTTTTTCTTCTAACTTAAACATAACAATAAATTAATTCAGATAAAAATAAGAATATACCTAATATTTTTATCAAGACAATTATACAACATTTGTGTTCTCTAAGTTCATGAAAGAAAGAAAGATAAGCATGTAGGTAAATATTGTGTGTAGATCCAAGAAGATCAACATAAAGAAATAACTATAGCTTTCCTAGAATATGGATTTGATTGTTCCGTTTGCTTCGAAATATTAAAATTTATTGATTTGAAAATTAAAAAGTAACTTAAAATTATTTAGGTTAATAAGTACCTATGTACATAACATGTATAGTTGTATAGGTATCTACCAAAATTAAACTTGTTGTGCTCGTGGGGTACTTTTTGTGTGTTTTTTAAAAGCATGGAAATAATTTTATTTCAAGTTTCCATTTTTCTCTTTCCTATTAATTTTACTATTCCTGGTTGGAGAAAATTAAATATAGGTATGTACGATTAGTATTAGTATCCACTGTCCATAAATTATAAAGAAATCTAGGCGCATGGCAGTGCGCCAGGCCAAGTTCCGGCCTCAGCACGCCAGTGTGTATATTATACACGAAACATTTCGACGCATTTTTACCCATATCATAACTCCGTTAATTTTCTACGCATTGTCATGAAATTTGGATTATATGTTTCATTATACACGCTTATTTTGCCTGCGAAATTTCGAAGTTCTAGCTTTAACGGAAGAGGTAGAAAGAATGGCTTGAAAATCGATTATTTTACGACTGACTCCACTGATTCACTGATTTACTCATCAAAATTATGAGGCAATTCCCGATGTCGTAGAAACTTGAAATTTGGCAGGATGGTAGGTCTTTATGAGTAAGTAAAGGGAAAAATCTGAAAATCGGCAAAAGTTGCACTGGGCTCCGCCCGCAGGTGGAATCAACCGCTTTTTGGCGGTCATAACTAAACGGTTAGAGATATCGAAAAAGTAATTAATTTTCTGATCTCACCACTTTTATAGGCCGACATTTTTGGAAAGGGACTTGGCCTTTTTTTCACATTTGTGTTTTTGTGGGGTATGTACTTACCACAAATAGATGTAATATACGTAGATAGCAGACCATTTACAAACAATAGATATATTGACTGAGTCAATTTTATTGGATGGTCTCCATTAGGGAAGAACACATTTTTAACTTCGTTTTGCAGATAATTTATAACTATTTATTTTAACAAAAAGAAGGAAATATCATTTGGTTTTATTGAAGTAGGGTACTTAATACCAGATAGGGATCCAAAAAAGTTACCAAAGTTAGAATACCTCCTATATTTATGGCTACATAATAATGTTATGGAATTATAGTAATGTTATGTAATCATAATTTTGCTGCTACGAAGTAAAACTGTAGGGAATAGAAGTGATATTGTTGGAAACAGAATGAGTTTATGGACTATGTCTGGGTCACTTTGAAATGTGGATTATTATTTATTTATACTCCAACTAGTCAAGAAAACTTTTAGATTGTTTACTGTAAAAAAAGTTCCACTGTTATTACAATTGTTTTTAACAACGAATACTTTTTCTTAGCAATGTAGATACATACTTGGATAGTGTAGGTAGTAGGGAGCTATATGTAGGTACTTATTTATTTATCTTTTGGAAATAAAGTTTGGAATACAGGTTGGGTATGATTAGACCAAACAAGATTGAGGCGAAAGCCAGCAAGTGCCCCCTTTCAATGGCCCACCAGGGGTGGATGGAGGGAGGAGAGAAGGTTTGTCAAAGGACAAGAGTGAAAAAAGAGAGGAACTCTCGACTCTCTTCTTCTCTCAAATGGTTCTCCGAAAGGAGAGAACTTCCCTCGTCCGAATACTTGAAAAAAAAACTTGACGAAAAAATCTCAATACCTAGTTAGAGTTCGAAATTATTGTTTGAATAAACTTATGGTGGGTAAGCAAAATTTTCCTCCTCCTAGTCCTCCCGATCACTGATGATAAAGCAACCTATATTTCCCCCCTGTTCTCAAAAGAGAACTTTTCAAAGAGAAACTTTCTTATTTTCATGGTGCTCACTTTACAGAAATCTAGAGAGAAAACAGGGAGGGAGAGAGACATTAAAGGGGAGAAAGGGATAAAAAATAAGAAAAGAGAGAGGCGTCCTTAATAAAAGGAAGTTAGAATAAAAAAAATAGGTACCTATATAAAGAAGAAATAAATAAAACATGCAAATACCTAAGTATGTACGAGTATGTAAGATCAAACAAGCTGGGCCCGTCCCTCCGGGAATTTTTCAGTCCGCAGTTTATTTGATCGTGGTTAAATCAGTACCTATGTATATTATTATTGATTTGATTTTTAATTTTACTTTCATGTAATGATTTAAAATTAAGACTAGTGCCCGTTCTCCCATTATTCCCAATATAATGTTTAAGTCACCCATCCATTTATTGGCCTTTCTCGGCGTAGCTTAACACAGGTGACGCTAAAACCGGTCTTAAAATAACGACTGAAGTGTTATCTAAAACTTTCTCGCTTTGAGTTTATAGGTCGTCGCGACAAATTTCGAGATCAGAGCTCATTTGTGTGACAAAATGTGAAAAAAATCCCCCAAAAACCAGTTTTTTGGTTCTTTGGCTTTTTGGACAAACTTGCACCACCACTTTCGTGTTCCTGGTAAAAAGACCTTTAATTTGATATATAGGTCGACTAGGTTTGGATAAGTCCTTCTATGGGGTCAGACAGAGAGACTGACAGAGTGACGGACTGACTGACGACACCGAAGCGAATACAATAGCCCGTCCCTTATACCTTTTATTATTTCTATTGTAATTTTATAAAGGAAGGACGGGCTAAAAAATTTGACAATTCCTTTTGATGGGATAATGTTCGTTCTCGGAAGGCTAACTTTTTCCTATCCTGTCTTCCTTCTCTCTTCGATTTCGGGACGATAAGACCATAGCAGTTACAGTTCCCTCTGTCAAACCTGCTGAACAATTGTGAAAAAAAAAAAAAAAAAAAAAAAAAAAAAAAAAAAAGGGGAAGAAGAGATGGATAGACTCAGGATAGGTATGCACTATGCATACTAGCATACTAGCTAGGTATTAAAGCAAAAGGACAAAAGAAGAGAAAATTGAAAATAGGAGACAAAAGAGTCGAGAAAAAAAATAACGTGAAAATTGTAAAAAATGCCAGGAAGTTAGACAGAGTCAAATTAGGGAAGAGAACTCCACATAAAAAATCTGGTGTGAACATCACACGACTTTCCTTATCCTATTGAATGATGCTTATTTGAGTGTTCTTTTACCCTAACTTTTACATACTATTTGTACGAGCTGTCATTCAAAGCTCGTACAATGGAAACTTTAGCTTTTACCAGCTTGTGACTCATTGTATGGTGTGTAATTGTATATTATGGGTACCGTACTCGAACGTTACGAGTATAATGTTCAAAAGTTTCTATAGCTGTGTGCTGACAGGTATTTGAATGTCAAGGTTTTTCATTTCAAGTCAGCTTTGTAACGTTTTGACATACACTGGAGATCTCTGGATTATCTGGATTTATGCCCCATCTATCTAGTGCTGATAGTGCATTAATAAAACTTTGAAACATTGTGAAAACTTGGTTTCAAAAGCAAAAGTCATTCCAAACTCAAGCGTTATTGTACCCAGTATTTTCAACTCGTAGATCTTCATACCTAAATACCTAATCAACAAAAAATCAAGGCACGTCTCGATCTTTATCGCCTATAGGAGGCTAAAGGTGTTTATCAAAAACATTTTGTATTACCTATGTACTCGAATGTACATATCAGATTAAGATCATATTTGTGATAAACGACAGGAGATAAGACCAAAATTACGTAATAGTAAAATATTCCATGATAATAACAGTGCAAAATAAAATAATAGCTAGGTATTATCTTCAAAATACCGTCTTATCTTTTCTAACCACATTGTGGTGAAGAAAGTCAAGCTTGAATTAATACGTCTAGACTAGCAGGAGGTTTCCTCGTAGGAAATTTAGCTCGCTTTAATTAATCGGTGAACCGTTCATTCTGATATTTTCGTGCTTAACATTATTATTTTCAAGTTCTTTCGAATTTACAACTCTTATTGAAAACTTAGAACAATAAAATTATGAAACTTTTCCTTAATTTTCCATAATTGGTGGTTTCAATTACACCAGGAAACATTTAGATATGCTTTTTCAAATAGGGATGTTAAATTGTTAATCCATACTTAACATTATTATTTTCAAGTTCTTTCGCATTTACAACTCTTATTGAAAACTTAGAACAATAAAATTATGAAACTTTTACTTAATTTTCCATAATTGGTGGTTTCAATTACACCAGGAAACATTTAGATATGCTTTTTCAAATAGGGATGTTAAATTGTTAATCCATTTTAAATTTTAATATAAATAGGTAAGTAGGTACACTGTTTTATTAATTTATTATATCTAAAATAATACTATGTACCTACTTAGAGTAATGAGGATAGTTACCTACTCAAGTAACTATGTTAGTCAATTGCTGTAGGGATATTGTCTACTTTATCTATGTATTACATTGAAAACTGTCAAGATTCAACAGATACCTAAATAATACCTACATATAAACATGTATGATATGAATGACTGGTATATCTAAAATAATACTATGTACCTACTTAGAATAATGAGGATAGTTACCTACTCAAGTAACTATGTTTATCAATTGCTGTAGGGATATTGTCTTCTTTATCTATGTATTACATTGAAAACTGTCAAGATTCAACAGATACCTAAATAATACCTACATATAAACATGTATGATATGAATGACTGAAAGATACAAACACTGATAGGTAATCATAATGAAGATGACTTTAGAAACTAAAAAAAAAAAAATACCATTAAAATAATGAGGTACACTTAAACTTTGAAAATATGTACATACAATGAAAGGATGATGCATTGGGAATAATGATGATCATGATAATGACAATAATGATGATAGATATAGTATGTATGACTAAACCGGTTTTAAACATAATAGATTAAACTTAACTCAATAAAACAAATTCAGGTAACATAAACAGTGAACACGTAATACCCTATACAGAATGTAGAACACGACCTCCAAGAACTTTCACTGCTACTAAAGTTCTGTGATCTTAGCTTTGGAACTAGGTATCACGAAAAGTCCACTTATGTATTGAACAATATTGAAAAAGACTTGAAACAAGTTTCGGAGAGTTTCCGAGTAGGATGATAATGTGTACAGGATGAACACAAAGAACAAAGTTTTAGCTATCACATCCACCCAGTACATAATACGCATGTGTCTCCGTGCAGCTGGTAGAGTTTCTGGCATCTCCTTCAGGATAAAGATCCGAGTGGCCATGATGCAATCTTGAAAATATTTCTTGATATCCAGATCTTCTCCATCTATTTTGTACTCTATTCTCTCCCTCTTGTTCATAATTTTTCTCAACACATGAACATATTCGTTCCTGAACTCCCACTGGTTATTAGCATAGTACTCAAACACTTCAAATCCTTTGTTTATTCTATCCTGAATTTTCACAAGACAAGGTTTATTTCCAGACAGGAATATTATGGCATCCAAGAAGTAAGCGGGAATCATATGGAAGAATATGACACATATTTGATGTAGAAGTCTGTTTGATTTCATACTTCCTCCTGGATACCACACACACCCATTGAGAGGAACTTCGGTGGTGACAATACTTTTGCCAATATCAATGATCTCTTGCCATGATACTTGCCATTCTTGTGATGAGGTAAGGTGCACTATGCTTTGTCTGTGTTCTTTTTGAGAAAGATACGCCCATATTGCAACGAAAATGCCGTTGATGGTAATATCTACAGGAAGGAAGTCAGCATAGCCTGTGTTATCGCAAAACATTGTTCTAATCACTCCTTTTCCTGCACCTATCAACAATCCAGTAGGTCCGTTAATATTATCAGTCCATCCTGGTAAAGGTTCTCTCCAGACTGGAATTATAATGGAAGGACGTAGCATCAGACAAGGCATACCGTTGTTCATAGCTTCCACTACTAATCCTTCTGACAAACACTTGGTGTAAGCGTAAGAGTTGGGAAATTCTCCCAAGAATTCTTTGGCTCTCTTTTCAACTGTATCTTCACTCATCATTTCTACTCTTTCAATCAATTTATGTGGGTCAGTGGGAGGAGGGTAAGGTTTTTCGTAAAGAACTTTTTCTTGGAGATGGCAGTATGCTGTGGAAATATGCACAAACAACTCCAAATGTTTCATTTCCTTGGCAAGACTTAGCATCATTTTTGTCCCTCTTGTATTCAGAAGGACTGCCTTTTTCAAAGCTTCATCAAAACGAATTGTAGCGGCTCCATGGATCATAATGTCCACCTCACTTGCTAGTAGTTGTCTGTCACTTTCCTTGATAGCTAGCTCATCAGCCTCTGCATCGCCACTAATAGGAAGAACTTTATCAATAATTTTTTGTCCGTGTACTGACTTCAATAGATTAAACAAAGGTGAAGCAAAAAGTTCTTCTATTCTTTGCCTCGCATTTTTTCCTTTCTTCTGACGCATCAATATGTATATCTTTTTAACATTTGGACTTTTCCGAAGAATCTTCTCGAGTAAAACTTTTCCCAGGAACCCCGAGGCACCTGTCATGAAAAGTGTTTTCCCAGTGAAAGTCTCACCGATACGATCTGGTAGATTTCGATACTCCTCCGATAGGACAGGCGGTTTATAAAACGTTTCGTATGGGACGTTCATATTGTTCACTTTGTTCGCGGCCATTACTAGTTCACTCACTATTACTTCACTATTATTATAAACTGGAATAAACTCAAAACAAAAACAACATAAATGTGCAACGATTACCAACGAATGAATTCCAACGGAAGACTGAAATCCGCGAACATAATCGGCAAATCCGCGAACATAATCGCCAAATCCGCGAACATAATCGCGAAATCACATAGGTACGATAGGTGATAGGTAACATACCTAATATTAAAAACAGATAAACAAAATACCTACCTATACCTACTTCGCTATAAATATACCTACGTACCTACCTACCTACCGTACAGGGTGCAGCCTGTGGCACATACATTTTGATTATGTAGTTTATGTGCGTATATTAGGTTAGAATAAAATTGGAATGTGCAAATTTGGACAGAATTTCTCCTTCTTCTTCGCCTTTTCCCATGTTCAGATGGGGTCGGCGTTTGTCGTCGGCCTCTCAATCAGCTTTAGAGTGATCGCTTTGAGGGCAACTGGTTTTGGCACCAAAACTTTCCGCGTGGGATGCCCTTCGCACTCACCTTCGCTATTGATAAAGCGTGAGGAAATTTTGACTAGTCTACTCCCTGTTTATAGTCCCCTAGCTAGACACTGATCTACTCTCTGTTTATAGTCCCTCAGCCAGACTTAAACTGTCTAAATTTCTACAGCCATGGATTAGGTATTGGAAACAAACTACTAATTCACTTTATTGCCAGTGTATTACCTACTCAGTCCTATGAGTAGGTAATACTCGAAAATAGGTATAGGTTTGTATGAATAACTAACTAGATACTAGATAATCTATTCGTTTGAAGTATACTCATGGACATCAAAAATTTACATTTCGACAATTTCTGCTTGGCTGCCTCTCAGCACAGTAATGAAACACCAATTATTATTATTTTTTGCTTGATCGGATATTCCCTGATGAATTTGGGCCCAAACTATCAAATAGGTAAATGCAATTTGAATGTTTTAATCCAATATATTGCTTAGTGATTAGTTGATTACACACCCAACAAAATACCTAGTTCGTTTTTGAGTCAATTCTACAATTTGCTGTCGAAAAAGTGTTACTGAATGTTCGTATGGACAGAACAAATGGCAACAACTTTTCGAACTAAATTTGGTGTTATATCATACCCAGTATGCCGGGCCATTGATATACCTACCGTAAACATCAAAGGTCTGATGAATTTGGGCCCGAACTATCAAATAGGTAAATGCAATTTGAATATTTTAATCCAATATATTGCTTAGTGATTAGTTAATTACACACCCAACAAAATACCTAGTTCGTTTTTGAGTCAATTCTACAATTTGCTGTCGAAAAGGTGTTACTGAATGTTCGTATGGACAGAACAAAATGGCAACAACTTTTCGAACTAAATTTGGTGTTATATCATACCCAGTATGCCGGGCCATTGATATACCTACCGTAAACATCAAAGGTAACTCGATAAACCTCAAACTTTTCCTTCTTCTTCGCCACCTCTTTTTCCTCCTTCTCCTCTTCCTCCTTCTTCTTCTTCTCATCTCCATTCCTTAGCCTTCTCAATATTATAGCTGGATCTAACTCCCTTTTCCTCTCCCTTTTCACATCCTCTACTTTGTCTCTTACTTGGGATTATGCCCAAAATTAACATATTTATTACTAGTGATTGACCCGTCCTTTGTTCATTTTAATTTAGTCGTAAAATCTAAATCTAACCTACCTACTCATACTTACCTGAATTTTTATATTATTGAATAGTTAATACTCGTACCTAATGGGATTTTATTACACCTATACCTACTTATACTATATATTTTTTGGTTCTTAAATCAGCAAAGTATAATTATTGTAGGTAATAATTATGTAGGTACTTATCTACATATTTCCCGGATGAATAAATAGATATTATACCTATATCAACCACCAAAATATTCAGGTTACCCTACAACACTATTAGGTAGGTAAATCTTTGAATCGGTCCAATGAATCTATCTGATTACTGACTTTACCAGTTCAAGTTGTTATGTACGAAAAGGTGCTTACCTGCTGCTTTCCTAGACTTCTTTTCTACTTTTACTGAATCTTCACGTTTTATGCTAGTTACATAATACGTAGTCATAATACATAGTTTAGGTGATAAAAGATAAAAGTAGATAGATGATATAACTACCTACCCGTTTAAACAAACCCCATCAAAATACCTAGGTATGATTGTATTTTAATCAATTTATAAAGTTATAAAGGATCTGGAGGTTGGTGGTTCGAGTCCAAGTCAAGATATAAAATTTAGCGTAGTGTATTAAGCAGGGAACGACATTTGTGACAAGCATTTATGCTCAACACAATTAAAAGTCCTCTGTTCTCTGTCCTTTTTATTACATAAGACGTAGGTATCCCTTCTGTTCTAATTCAATAAGGGTACCTTCTCAGCTTGGGCAAAGAATCTGAGTGAGGTCTACAGTTCATAGAACCACTATATAGTACTATTGCTCAAGTAGGAGGGAATCATTAGGCACGTAGGTAATACTCAACGTTCCAGGTATTTACTTATCCAAACAGAAAATAGAGAGGGTAATATCTAAAAAATCCGGATTAAAAAATCCAGGAACAGCCATTCATCAGCTCACACATCATGCGTTCAAACAATTTGTTGTTGTTGTTGTTGTTGTTGTTGTTGTTGTTGTTGTTGCTTTTTTTTTTTTTTTTTTTTTTTTTTTTTTTTTTTTTTTTTTCAGTTTACCCTAACTAATACCTAGGTACCTACCTATACCTACTTCGCTATAAATATACCTACGTACCTACCTACCGTACAGGGTGCAGCCTGTGGCACATACATATTAATTATGTAGTTTATGTGCGTATATTAGGTTAGAATAAAATTGGAATGTGCAAATTTAGACAGAATTTCTCCTTCTTCTTCGCCTTTTCCCATGTTCAGATGGGGTCGGCGTTTGTCGTCGGCCTCTCAATCAGCTTTAGAGTGATACGGAAGACTGAACAGCTTAGAACTAGCAAGATACAGGACCTAGTTACTCGGAGAGAAACCAGGCGTCAAGCGTGGTAGAACGGAGCAAGGACGTTCTATACCAGCTAGAGGGGGCACCAGAATCACTAGATACCAGAATTACCAGATACCAGAAATCCCTACTTATTCCACCAGGATTGTGTAATACTCATCTCATGCTCTATCTCCTTCCACCGCATGGTAAAGTTGTTATTCCATAGCATGTTGTCCTTCTCTTGCATGAAGATGACGAGGTACATCATAACATCCTTTCATCTGACATCTCCATCCAGATCCAGAACAAACTAATTACCACTTAACACCTTGGAAGCTCCTCTAATCATGTAGGACCAACTCACAACATCCTTTCATCTGACATCTCCATCCAGATCCAGAACAAACTAATTACCACTTAACACCTTGGAAGCTCCTCTAATCATGTAGGACCTATTGTAGAAGTCATCCACACAGACATATTTTTCAAGTTTATTATTAAATCATTTTAATTTAGTCGTAAAATCTAACCTACCTACTCATACTTACCTGAATTTTTATATTATTGAATAGTTAATACTCGTACCTAATGGGATTTTATTACACCTATACCTACTTATACTATATATTTTTTGGTTCTTAAATCAGCAAAGTATAATTATTGTAGGTAATAATTATGTAGGTACTTATCTACATATTTCCCGGATGAATAAATAGATATTATACCTATATCAACCACCAAAATATTCAGGTTACCCTACAACACTATTAGGTAGGTAAATCTTTGAATCGGTCCAATGAATCTATCTGATTACTGACTTTACCAGTTCAAGTTGTTATGTACGAAAAGGTGCTTACCTGCTGCTTTCCTAGACTTCTTTTCTACTTTAACTGAATCTTCACGTTTTATGCTAGTTACATAATACGTTAGTCATAATACATAGTTTAGGTGATAAAAGATAAAAGTAGATAGATGATATAACTACCTACCCGTTTAAACAAACCCCATCAAAATACCTAGGTATGATTGTATTTTAATCAATTTATAAAGTTATAAAGGATCTGGAGGTTGGTGGTTCGAGTCCAAGTCAAGATATAAAATTTAGCGTAGTGTATTAAGCAGGGAACGACATTTGTGACAAGCATTTATGCTCAACACAATTAAAAGTCCTCTGTTCTCTGTCCTTTTTATTACATAAGACGTAGGTATCCCTTCTGTTCTAATTCAATAAGGGTACCTTCTCAGCTTGGGCAAAGAATCTGAGTGAGGTCTACAGTTCATAGAACCACTATATAGTACTATTGCTCAAGTAGGAGGGAATCATTTTCATAGATAAATTTAATCCAATTCCCGCTCACATATAGGTAGGCAGGAAGGAGAGGTATATGCAAAAAGTTTTTTCATTAGGTAGGCATCTAATTTGGAATTTTTCGTAATAATATGATCATCCAGGCTGATGCATAAGAGTAGATAATTGCAGAAGCCGTTTTGACCTAGTTAGGTAGGTCTGTCTAGAAAAAAAAAGTTGAGAATTTTCAGAGCAATGTAAATGGTGTGAGAGCTTTTTTACGAAAATTTAATAGAATTCACTTACCCACCTGTACATAATGGAGCAGTTGCAAATAGGTAAACATTATAAATGAATGGTCGATTCCTATATCAAAAGATGGGAAAAATCCAAATCTGAGGTCAAAACTCCCGAAAAAATAACTGTAAAAGGTCGAAAATTCAATTTTTAATTTCCCGTTCTAATGAAAGAGTTCAAATATGTGTGACGTCAGACTTTACGCAGTTGTTTTTTTCGTTCGTTAGGTAGCGCCACTATGCAAGCGCGCTAGCGGAGGAGCGCACAAACACATTAATGCGTTGCCTGCGAGAGAGCTTTGCTCGGGACATTTGATGTGTCGTCTTCGCCTACGGGAGCGTATACCGTGACGTCAAAGTTCACGATTTACCGGTATTTTTAAAATCGTTTTATCTCGGGATCTAGAAGTCGTAGGAGAAAAAGAAAAATTCCGTTGGTCCTCATTTTTCCTGCTCTATGACTTTGAAACATTACCCAAGTAAGCGCAACTGATATATTGTAATAATGATGATGATGATTCTTATTATTATGCGGAATCTGTGTGCCTAAGTAAGTAGGGACCTAAGACTACTTATTGTACTTGTACCTACTCACTGTACCCATATACGTAATGGAGCTATATCCGTATAGGTAACGGAGCTATACCTATCTGTAGGTACAATCAATTCAATAACATGGAGATGTCAATGTCACTCAATGTTAATGCTGGAATTCTGAGGGTATTAAACAAAACCACATGAAGTATAATAAGTATATGAAAATAAATAAAACTATATGAACTTGAGGTTATATTTATGTTTGTAGAGGTTAAAGCTACATAAAACAAACACCACATAACTCGTATCTACCTGTTTAAGGTGAGATAATATGAAAAATGCGTGAAAAATAATTTTATAATCTCTACCCAACATACCTAGCTAAGTGTGTAAGTAAGAAAGTTCAAACATGTGCATGTGCACGTATGTAATTTTCTTCAGAAAACTCAAATTATTTGAATGTTATACCTATACGTATTTATGTTGGCACCTATGTACAACAGAGGTAATTAAGTACAGTTACCTGTATGCTAAGTGAGGATATGATTCTATTTACTTACTATGTGATATGTATTAGGGACACACCCTTGTGGGGAGGGGTTGGAAAATGTACTCTACATTTAATATGTACTTTTTTATATATATACATATGTACCTACCTAAGTTAATTTTGTGCATATGTACCTATGTTAATTTGTAAATTTTGCTCAATAAAACAAATATTATCATCTAATAGTCTGAGATAAGCCCCGTTTTCCTTACTGCCCAAGCTTACAACTATACTTACGTGGAATTTGTAAATCCAATTTTGAATGGGATTAAAAAGTGACAGATGTAAGATGAGAGGTAGCTATCATTTTGTGCTAGTCCTTGATCCTCATCTAATCTGATATTGATAAGCTCACCCCTAGCCCAATGGGAATTAAGGTAGAAACACACTACCCTCACGTCACGAGAGCTCATGGGAAGTGAAAAGTGTGGTTGAAAGTTCTCCCATAATATTGTATGTGATTTCGTTCACGATAGCTACACTGCCTTCACGTCACGTGAGCTCCTAATATGTACTTACAGTATACCTGCCTAATACCTACGTAATTATGTTCACTGAGCCATGAGAACAAATTGACAACTTTTTTTTTAACTTTGGGCAGACTCTAACTATAGCTGGCTGATGAGTTCAAGGGGGGGAAATTAGAAAATGAGTTACCTACCTATAATTAACCTTTCTTCTTCATGCTGCTACCCACGTGCACTTTTATACACCTACATACAGTACAGTAGGAACAATTACTGCAGCTATATGCTGAAGCATTGATATTGTTTAAGTACCTACAGGAAGAGTGCAGAATCTTTTATGAGTTTTCCACTTCTTATAAGTAGGTATTTATAGGTACATACTAAGAAACGTCTCCCTGCCAACATCAGCTTTGTCACCTATGCGACATGTAACATGTAACACAGACTTAAAGTGTCACATTTTATTTAGGTCTGTGTCCCATTCCCAGTGGTATTTAAGATTCCCTGTGGTAAAAAGAGGTTGATAGAGGGAACTGTAACTGCTAAGGTCTTGTCGTTCCGAAAGCGAAGAGAGAAGGAAGACAGGATAATTATGAGAAATCCAGTATCTCCGAGAACCGAGTGCGAAGTGTGAACCATAATATCTGTGTGTAATAAAATCCTCCCCGGGTGGGAATCGAACCAGGTATCCTTAGAATAAGCTCAGGAATACTCAGGATAAAATTCTTTATTTAAAAATTATCAAGTGGTCATTATACCTTATACAACAGGATAGAAATATTAATTTTATTGTGGCAATTAAAAAGATGAAAAGTCTGTAGCCTTATAAAAATATCTATATTGCTTTGTTCGTTGTTCCTGAAAAATAAAACTAAATTGAGGGGTAAAATATTAACACTCATTCAGAAATTAATAGATAATTTAATTACTACAGTTTTATTCGAGGTATATTTATCTTTGCTACTATACATAAAAAAGTTTAGATAATAGGTATGTATCAGTAAATAATAGATATGCTGATTTATTTGTCATGTCTATTGTAACAAGCACCCAATACAAATTCAGTAGTGCATGAATTTCATTTATCCAATTCATATTCTATTCATTCTGTTTATTTTTGGTTTTTGTACATTTTGTTTTTGTAAATTTAATGTTCCAAAATCGTAGAATTATTTAATTTAAAATAACATTAATAAACTGTTATTTAACAATGATGTAATTTTTAACCAAAAATATGCACTTCTGGGGGGTCGAACCTTGACTCTAACAGCACCAAACGGTTAGTCATAGGCGTTTTCCAACCATAAGAAGCAATCTTGAAAAATTCCCAGCCGTTCTAAAGTCAAGTGGTAGGAGTTAGGTACCCACAAGAACTTCTGGGAATCTGGTCAACAAAAAATCAAGGCACGTCTCGATCTTTATCGCCTATAGGAGGCTAAAGATGTTTATCAAAAATATTTTGTATTACCTATGTACTCGTATGTACATATCAGATTAAGATCATATTTGTTTATTTGTGATAAACGACAGGAGATAAGACCAAAAATACCAAAATCACGTAATAGTAAAATATTCCATGATAATAACAGTGCAAAATAAAATAATAGCTAGGTATTATCTTCAAAATACCGTCTTATCTTTTCTAACCACATTGTGGTGAAGAAAGTCAAGCTTGAATTAATACGTCTAGACTAGCAGGAGGTTTCCTCGTAGGAAATTTAGCTCGCTTTAATTAATCGGTGAACCGTTCATTCTGATATTTTCGTGGATGGTCTTTTAAGAAATAATGATAACTAGGTATTTAGGTATTACCTAACGTGGTTTTCCTCGTTTTAGAAGATTTAGACGAAAACTAGCAAGGCGAACACTGTCAGTACTGTCACCCATCAGGGATGGATGAGGACATATTAGATCGGAACATTAGAAGATGTCAGATATGAGTACCAATTTCACGCCCTCCCTCAAGTCTGATGTGATATTGTGTCTGATGTATTGTAAGAATCAGCCATCAGGTCAGAAATTTTACGTGACTTACGAGTTACAGAAGAGGTAGGTTACTGTATTTTCGTGGATGGTCTTTTTAAGAGACAATGATAACTAGATATTTAGGTATTACCTAACGTGGTTTTCCTCGTTTTAGAAGATTTAGACGAAAACTAGCAAGAACACTGTCACCCATCAGGGATGGATGAGGACATATTAGATCGGAACATTAGAAGATGTCAAATATGAGTACCCATATATATCACGTCCTCCCTCAAGTCTGGTGTGATATTGTGTCTGATGTATTGTAAGAATCAGCCATCAGGTCAGAAATTTTACGTGACTTACGAGTTACAGAAGAGGTAGGTTACTCAATTAGTTTTATGAGTTTATTAGAATTACCTCAAAATAGGACAAACAATAGACACTACCAACCTACGTAGGCTTGATTTATGCACTTCGTGGCATTCCTATTCATCAGTGCATTATTGTTTATACTATTCGAAGTAAAATCTCAACTCATCTGAGCAATTACGTTGGACAATGGACTGCAATTTGTTTTATGACTCACCTTATGTTCAGAACTTAACATGACTCGACACAATGTCAATTTACCCAAGTTGAAGATAAAGTAGGTAAGTAGGTAATGGTAGCTTTTATGCAGTAATGGTACCTTTATTAATGATAATTACCTACCTATATTATATCCATTAAAAAACTCAAGGATATTATTCTTGAAACAAAAAGTAAAAAAAAAGTATAGCAGAAATGTTTACTTCACTCATCTCGTCGTCTCAAAACATGTTGCAAATGAGAGAGTTTGCCATCCTCAGAACAGTAGGTATCCATACATACATATTACATACCTACCAGAGAAAAAATGTTGGAAATAAACATAATGAGAAATGAATGTTGTCATTGGTGAGGAAATGAAATGGAAGGAGGAAGGGAAAAGACGAATAAGGAGAAGAAGTAAAGAAGAAAAATAACAAAATACGTGTTGGAGAAAATAAAGAAGAAATATTAAGAGTTAAAGGCATCAGGCAGATATTTGAAAGAAAGAGTTCGTTTAATATTTATTTTCATTCTCCTTTGTGAAAATAAGCTTCACTTGAGTACCTACCTACGACAGTCTGTATTTATTAGGCAAATATTTTGCAAATGAAGATTATTTATAAAGAGGAAAGACGATGAAAAGGTAGATTCCAAAGGAGAAAGTCTGGGGAATTGGGTGGAAAATACAGACGGAGAATGGAGTCGATAAATCGAGGAAAGAATACAAAATTGTCAGATAATCCGAAAGTACCCTTAAGTAGGTATTTAGGTTTTGACATTCAACTTATGATCTCTCATTGCTCAATGTCTTGAGAATGAAGATGAAATTGAAGACAGCGAAAGAAAAAAAATTTCCTCGAGGAACTAATGTGAAAACACAGCAGACAGAACTTGGAAAACAAACTTCACCTGTTGATAGGAAGTGAATATATGTATCATAAAATTTTGAGTATACACTGAAGCATATGCTGACTGACACATTTTAGTAATATTGTATGAAGAGATTACTTCAAATTACCTACCTATGTGTAGTTCATTAATATTACTATTATTATTGTTGCCATTATTCAGGGAAAAAGCATGCAGTGAAAAATAAAGTTAAAAGTTGTCAAGAGAAGAACGAAAATACAAGAGAACACCATGTCTGCACACAAAATATTACGATGATGTCAGGGAGTCAGGGGATGATGTTAATGCCCGATCTTACCACAGAGAGCTTTCAGTTAATCCAGAGTACCACACAGAGTTTAAGAAGTTAATCCAGAGTTTAAGAAATGTTGGCCTGTGTAAATCAAGTGGGTGACGTCAAAGAAACCCTCACTGTGTTAACTCTCACCGTCGTATGTATGAAATCTAAAGATAAACTTAAGTTTAACTTGAAATGAAAATCTTGCCAAATTTCATGAAATCTAGCCAGTTTTCTAATACATAGCTACCATGAGACATGGCGTCGTATGATAAGGATAAAAAAATTAGATAACCTTCTTTTTTTATTTAGTTGGATTAAATTTATGTACTTTATTTCAACTTGGCGTGATGGCAATTTTCTGAGTATTGGGTATTAAAAAAAAAGACCTAGGTAGGTATTTCTGATGAATTTGGAAAATGCATAGGTATTAGGTACTTCCAGAATTAGTTTTTATAACCTCACATTTCACATCGCACATTTATCCATTTCTTGCTTTTACTATATAACCCGTACCGTAGGATGAAAAGTTTAAATCATTTTCATAGATAAATTTAATCCAATTCCCATTTTCATAGATAAATTTAATCCAATTCCCATTTTGCTACCTGTTTAAGGTGAGATAATATGAAAAATGCGTGGAAAATAATTTTATAATCTCTACCCAACATACCTAGCTATAATAAGTGTGTAAGTAAGAAAGTTCAAACATGTGCACGTATGTAATTTTCTTCAGAAAACTCAAATCATTTGAATGTTATACCTATACGTATTTATTTTGGCACCTATGTACAACAGAGGTAATTAAGTACAGTTACCTGTATGCTAAGTGAGGATATGATTCTATTTACTTACTATGTGATATGATCTAGCTATGAGATTAAGGAATAAGCATTTATCCTGTCTCTAAAACTTATAAAGGTACAATTTCTACTAGATTATCAGATTAGCACTAAATAATTTGAATAATTGAATGAAGCTCCAAAAGTTCTCCTTTCACTAATTGCGATGAAAGTTAATGTTTTATTTTAAATTCTAAAGCAATTAATTTTCACAGTCGGAGAAAAACCAGACACATTAAACTTGTAACTTCAAGTGGAAAATGATAATGAAGATGTAAATATGCTTAACATTTCTAGATAAATATTTATTTTTCGTTTTTTTACATTTTGTTTTTGTAAATTTAATGTTCCAAAATCGTAGAATTATTTAATTTAAAATAACAATAATGAACTGTTATTTAACCATGAAGTAATTTTTATACAAAAATATGCACTTCCGGGGGGTCGAACCTTGACTCTAACAGCACCAAACGGTTAGTCATAGGCGTTTTCCTACCATAAGAAGCAATCTTGAAAAATTCCCAGCCGTTCTAAAGTCAAGTGGTAGGAGTTAGGTACCCACAAGAACTTCTGGGAATCTGGAACACACTTTATTTATACACATACATAATTTACACCATCTACTGTATGCTTGTTACTTATTGTAACAAGCACCCACTACAAAACCCAGCGGTGCATGAATTTTGGAAAGAAATCTTTTCTTTCTCTCTTATTCAGAACAGTTGCAAAATGGCAACACAAAAACTATTTTCCAGAAAATATCATTACTACTACTACTACTACTACTACTACTACTATTACTACTTACAGCAGGGCACACTTTGCTTATTACGAACTAGGTAGATAGTAAATACTCGTAAATAGTGGTAAATATTAGTAGTAAAGGTAAAATAAAATTAAAATGAATTTCCTTTCTTTCTTTTTTCAAATATTCGGGAGAAAAAAGTGTTTGCGAATGTCTTCTTAAAAAATAATAAAAATGAAACTCAAAACTCATTATTTTGTCAAGAATACCAGGATTATCAGTGGCAAATTACCGGTGAGCATTGAGATAAAGGAAATATCTTGGTGAATTTATCTACATTGATTTATTTTATTTTACCTAGAGGAAAGTTAATATAGGTACAAACCTAATTTCAATATAGGTAGGGACAGAGATAGAAAAGATATGATCATGGATAATTATTATCCTAATTCTCAATACTCCAGATATTCCTATTTGCAGTTTGCGACGTCTCACAGAATACTAGAGTTAAGCTACAATGGCTTAAAGCTGAAGATGAATTAAATATGATGAAAGAAGATGAATTTATTTCGTCTATGTGTAAATAGATTTGAAATTACATTATTTTATAATTTTCTACTTTAGCAAAGAAACACTATCTCTACCTATTCAAAATTCAAAACTTCCGTTCGATTTAATCTGAGTAATTCGGCACTGCTCTAAGTAAAACATTTCATAACTAGGTATGAATTGAAGTGAAAATAAAAGAAGAAATTTAATAAATTTTATCGAGCAAATCTTACATTATTTTCGATGTAATTTATTTCGTCTATGTGTAATATCAACTTATCTAAAAATCTAAATAGAAAATATCAAATCCAATTTCCCGAGAGTAATAAAATGAAATTTATCACTAACATTAAAAAGTGTAGCAGAAGTAGAAATTGTTATAGTTATTCTGGATCTTGTTATGAAAGCTAGTAATAAGTATAGATAGATAGTAAATAGATATTAAATATAGGTATTATCTATCTAATTTCTAATACATAGCTACCATGAGACATGGCGTCGTATGATAAGGATAAAAAAATTAGATAACCTTCTTTTTTTATTTAGTTGGATTAAATTTATGTAATTTATTTCAACTTGGCGTGATGGCAATTTTCTGAGTATTGGGTATTAAAAAAAAAAGACCTAGGTAGGTATTGCTGATGAATTTGGAGAATGCATAGGTATTAGGTACTTCCAGAATTAGTTTTTATAACCTCACATTTCACATCGCACATTTGTCCATTTCTTGCTTTTACTATATAACCCGTAGGATGAAAAGTTTAAATCATTTTCATAGATAAATTTAATCCAATTCCCATTTTCATAGATAAATTTAATCCAATTCCCATTTTCATAGATAAATTTCCCATATTTTTTTCTTGTTTCCATTAGATTTCTCAATTTGTTCTTTTAGGTACGCATTTTTCCCTTTTTTTAGTATTGTGTATAATTTGTTCCGATATTTTTTATAGAACTGTATTAGTTTTGTGTTTAAAGGTTGAGTTTTACATAGTTTGTGAAGTTTGTCCCGTTTTTTTTATTGAGTTGATCATACCCTCAGTTATCCATGGTGTAAGTTTACTTGTTGTTTTTTTCACTTCCACACGAGTATTTTTTTCCACGATTTGTTGAACTTTTTCCTCTAAATTTTCCTTGTTGTAATTTTGTTTATATTAAATTTAGGCTTCAAGAACAATTCTTGTAAACTTTGCCTATAAAATAAACATGGTACCTATATTCTATTATTTTAGGGAGTTACCCTTCCCAGGGGCACTATGTTTTTATTTATTTTATCTACCGGATTACCTATTACCTATCTGATAGTACCTATTACCTATAGTACCTATTACCTACCCAAAAAATATCACTTCGTGGCATAAAAAAGACCCCGCGAAGTCGTTCCTCCCAAAATAAATCAAGTGCCCACAAAAAATAAACAAAAATCCATCCCACCCCAAAAAAGATTAGAAATCAATTTTGTACCCCGCCTTTTATTCACTTCATAATTTGTGTCCTCCTACTTCACGTAGTACCCACCTTTCTTTCCCATCATTGCACTCCTCTTTCCTCTAATATTACTTCTGCTTCACTGCATTGGCGGCGTGCAACCTACCTTTCTTTACCCTCATTGCACTCCTCTTTCCTCTAATCTCACTTCTGCTTCACTGCATTGGCGGCGTGCCATCGATTTATTTTTAAAGCATTTTATGGTATTTTTTGGGGGGATCTCATAACTTTTTGCAGAAACTTAGCATAATATGACGTATGAGCGTAGCGCAACAAAGAAGTACAAAG
>NW_007378721.1:90636-96957 GCF_000475195.1 Diaphorina citri
GGAACTGTTTGCTCATCTTTGCGTTCTACTAGCTAAGCCATAATTTATGCTCATCGGACTTTTACTGAACGTTTTTATATTAGAAACTAAAGTTAATTTAGTAGTTGTTTTCAAACTCCTCAGTTATATAGAGTGATTATTCGTTTGTTGTATGACGATAATTTAATTCAATGTTGAGTGGTAGTAGTGTAGTTCCAGTAATGGATGGAAAAGAACAATTGATTTCATTTGATTCACGTTATTTAACGTCTTCCCCCAAAATTCAAACTTGCTTTTGGGGAGAAAACCGAGAAGACCCGTGTGAGATGAGTGATAAGGACATTGAGAGGTTAGTACTTTGGTACACCAAGGGTGAGAGTGTATCAGGAAGACAAGTCTCTGGTTCTTCTTCTTGATTTATCTTGAGAGATTTAGAGAGAAGGAGGTACGGACTAGGGTGAAGGAGAAAATTAGCTGAATATTAATAGTGTATGTAGAATTACAACTGACACTGAACTTATCACCTCATAAAACGCAATGACGAAACCAATTTTTTCAGCTTAGAGAATTATGTGTTGAGTTGTCATGACTTTTGTATTTTTCACTAGATATAAACTTGGACTAATAATTTGCTATAATGCCTATCACACCCCTTGTTCAATATCAACTTTTGAGTGTTATTTTTTTTTATAGCATATCTTGACCAGCCCCAAGCTGAAATTATTCTGAAGATATTTATTCAACTTTGAAAGGTTTTTTCTCAAAAATATAAATTTGACTTACGATCTTTTTCAAGGTCGCCTTTCAATTTTTATTGCTAATAAAAAAAAAAAAAAAAATCCAATTAGAATTGATTATTGAACTGTATGATTAAATGACACCAAGGAATTGAAAAAAAAAATGTCCTGATAAAGTATTACCTACAAATTTAATGGAAAATTTTCAATACAAAATAATCATCTCATGCAGATTTTTCATCTTTGGGGTTGTCTCATTTTCTTGAAATTCTTTTTTTTATCAAATTTATTTCTTATGATATGAAAGAGACCTAACAGCTATTTTTTATTTATTGAAGCGTAATGTTTGTCTGGCCTTTGTAACACCCTCCTACTGCAAATGTGTTGACATAAAAAATGCTATAAGTATCTATACTATCTGGGACCAAAAATTATTTTTACTATTATGTACATATAATTATGTATGTATGTATTTATTTATAGGTCTCGAAAAGTGTATTTCTACAGTATCTGCATTTACAACACCACCAAGTATAAAATGTAGGATACACGTAGGTATCTTATACCCTACTGACCCTTTCTTTACACAAAACACATGGACATTGGTACGTACTTTCACTATTTTTATACCTACCAAATTACCTACTGAAAAAAAGGTCTGCATTTCTTCACATATTACATAATATTTGCCTACATATGTACTTACTATCTATAAAAGCTTTACATATTCCACTATCGACTATTATTCCAGGCCATAAATAAGTAGAGTCAGTAGAGAAAATAGGTTGCCTATAAACTAAAGTTCGAATAGACGAGGCAAAACTAGAAAAAAAGGGGGGGGAAGGTAGATAATTTAATTCGGAAATACAAAATGTACCTAGCTAGGTATACACTATAGTATACAGTCTGCAGACTCCCTCTATTTATGAGCATGATATAAAATACAAACTTTAGTTAGAGAGCAAAGTTAAGGAATAAACGTGTACCTCTACACTACATAGATACAGGTACCTGTGTAATTGTACCGGGGGCACGGTTGGTCCAGTGGTAACGCGCTTGCTTGCCATGCAGAAGGTCCCGGGTTCGAATCCCACCATCGACAAAAATTTGTACTCGTTTTTCGATTGCAAATATTTCAACGGGTTACTTTCTGGCGTTCTCGTGTTGACCCAGCACCTAAATGGGAAGTATAGTGTCTCTTCTCGCCCATCTGATGAGAGGCATACTACAAAATATTTATATTTTGACCAACTTCGTCAACGCTTGACAAACCATTCGGTTATTTATTATTTTTTTTAAAAAAAAGAGGTGGATATTTGGTTTTGGCTACAAATTTTACGAGTGGACTCAACTTTACACTCAACTTTTTTTTAAGAGGTTTGACAGAGGGAACTGTAACTGCAGCTATGGTCTTATCGTCCCGAAATCGAAGAGAGAAGAAAGACAGGATAGGAAAAAGCCAGCCGTTCCGAGAACGAACCTCATCCGTTCAGGATAAAAACAAACATTATCCGTTCAGGATAAAGTCCGCCCCGGGCGGGAATTGAACCCGCGGCCTAGCCCTTACAAGGCAGACGCGCTACCAGCCAAACTAACTAGGCTGGCTAAGGGGGGCTTCGAATGATTCGGTATACAATATACGTACAGACAGTAGATAAGTAACGGACAAGTAAGTACCTACTTACCGCCCTATTTAGGTACCTACCTATTTACTGTTGATTGCTCTGGTAGTTGCACCTGATTGTTTTATCTATTAGTCTAAACAAATATTTAATTAATTGTCACCATAAATCATAATTAATCAAATAAAATGGGCAACCTAGGTAGGTAGGGGAACACAGGGCAAAATGGCACCTGTAGTGCTTATGAGTCCTAAATAAAAAAAAAAGTCACACAGATAGAAGAAGAAGAAAAAGAGGAATAATAAGAAGAAGAGGAAGAAGAAGAAGAAAAAGAGGAATAATAAGAAGAAGAGGAAGAAGAAGAAGAAAAAGAGGAATAATAAGAAGAAGAGGAAGAAGAAGAAGAAAAAGAGGAATAATAAGAAGAAGAGGAAGAAGAAGAAGAAAAAGAGGAATAATAAGAAGAAGAGGAAGAAGAAGAAGAAAAAGAGGAATAATAAGAAGAAGAGGAAGAAGAAGAAGAAAAAGAGGAATAATAAGAAGAAGAGGAAGAAGAAGATGAAGAAGAGGAATAATTATAATAATAATAATAATAATAATAATAATAATAATAATAATAATAATAATAATAATAAGAGGAATAATAATAATAATAATAATAAGAAGAAGAAGAAGAAGAAGAAGAAGAGGAATAATAATAATAAGAAGAAGAGGAAGAAGAAGAGGAATAATAATAATAAGAAGAGAAAGAAGAAGGAGAAGGAGAAGAAGAAGAAGAAGAAGAAACAAAGATAAAAGAATCAACCACAGATCAAAACAAAAATAACACTTGCAGGAATAGCTTCCTTGTTCATCCAAGAGAGCTCAGCACTGCCTGGCTCCTAAAAAGGATGGGGTACCGTTTTGCCCCGTGTTCTCCTACATGGGTACCCAATAAATATAGGTAGCTAGGTACCTAACCAACAAAGAACAGTAAAATCTTCTCTCTCTCTCTCTCTCTCTCTCTCTCTCTCTCTCTCTCTCTCTCTCTCTCTCTCTCTCTCTCTCTCTCTCTCTCTCTCAAACCGGTTCGTTGGACATGAGCTAGATAAGAATATTTGTCGAGATTAAATTTTATCATCAGCGTAATATTTTGTCGTTCTGCGAATAGGTACCTGCTATATCTCTCGACGAAATATACTGGATGGTCCTTTATATGTATTTACGAAGTAGATAAAAATTAATTATGTACCTACCTAGGTAGGTACCTACTTGTGGTTCGGTATTCTGTAAAACTCACTCGCAAAAAGTAGTCCTAAGGAACCTCTAAAGGCCCAAAATTGAATCAGCTAAAATGTCCTTTAGATGTTCAGAACGTCTGCCAAATCTCATCAAAATCAAAGAATCCATATTTATATTTCACACATGTCATTCGTTTGTTTTGCTGATAAATAAGTTTGTTTATAGAGTACCCTGTATCTAAGTTACACATGATAACATAAGTATAGATACTTACTACATATACCTGTAGGTTGTTTAAAGTTACCAAATTTTGGTTGTAGCAATCAGCAACATCTCGAGGTAGTCATGTAGACCTTATGGTTAATACGTGTTGGAGAAAATAAAGAAGAAATATTAAGAGTTAAAGGCATCAGGCAGATATTTGAAAGAAAGAGTTCGTTTAATATTTATATTCATTCTCCTTTGTGAAAATAAGCTTCCCTTTTGTACCTACCTACGACAGTCTGTATTTATTAGGCAAATATTTTGCAAATGAAGATTATATATTTAGGCGGTCCTAACATGTTTTGCCTACTTTTGGACATACCTACGCTATACCCGAATTTGTTGACCTACAAACAGCAGACAAGCAAGTACTACTTAACTGACTTGGGTAAGTGTTAGGTCAGTAAACTGACTTGTAAACTTGCTTCTTTCCTCTTTTTTTTATGCCAACCCAAACTTGTGCACCCACAGGTATAAATTATCTGTTGCTATTAGAGGTATTATGTATCTTACCTACCTACCTACTTTGAAGTTTAAATCTTTAAATGTATCCTAAACGAGTTTATAGGTTGGTATCTTGAACATCTTAAACAGGTAGATAGGTACTCAGGTATCTTATTTACTTTAACTTTTGTTTTTCTCCTAACTTAAACATAACAATAAATTAATTCAGATAAAAATAAGAATACCTATACCGAATATTTCTATCAAGACAATTACCTATACAACATTTGTGTTCTCTAAGTTCATGAAAGAAAGAAAGATAAGCATGTAGATAAATATTGTGTGCAGATCCAAGAAGATCAACATAAAGAAATAACTACAAAGGTAGATTCTAAAGGAGAAAGTCTGGGGAATTGGGTGGAAAATACAGACGGAGAATGGAGTCGATAAATCGAGGAAAGAATACAACATTGTCAGATAATCCGAAAGTACCCTTAAGTAGGTATTTAGGTTTTGACATTCAACTTATGATCTCTCATTGCTCAATATATGTCTTGAGAATGAAGATGAAATTGAAGACAGCGAAAGAAAAAAAAAATCCTCGAGGAACTAATGTGAAAACACAGCAGACAGAACTTGGAAAACAAACTTCACCTGTTGATAGGAAGTGAATACCTATATGTATCATAAAATTTTGAGTATACACTGAAGCATAGCTGGCTGACACATTTTAGTAATATTACTTCAAATTACCTACCTATGTGTAGTTCATTACTATTACTATTATTATTGTTACCAGTATTCGGGGAAAAAGCATGCAGTGAAAAATAAAGTTAAAAGTTGTCAAGAGAAGACTATGAAAATACAAGAGAACACCATATCTGCACACAAAATATTACGATGATGTCACATACATAATTTACACCATCTACTGTATGCTTGTTACTTATTGTAACAAGCACCCACTACAAAACCCAGCGGTGCATGAATTTTGGAACGAAATCTTTTCTTTCTCTCTTATTCAGAATTCAGAACAGTTGCAAAATGGCAACACAAAAACTATTTTCCAGAAAATATCATTACTACTACTACTACTACTACCTACTATTACTACTTACAGCAGGGCACACTTTGCTTATTACGAACTAGGTAGATAGTAAATACCTACTCGTAAATAGTGGTAAATATTAGTACCTAAAGGTAAAATAAAATTAAAATGAATTTCCTTTCTTTCTTTTTTTTTTTTTTCAAATATTCGGGAGAAAAAGTGTTTGCGAATGTCTTCTTAAAAAATAATAAAAATGAAACTCAAAACTCATTATTTTGTCAAGAATATCAGGATTATCAGTGGCAAATTACCGGTGAGCATTGAGATAAAGGAAATATCTCGGTGAATTTATCTACATTGATTTATTTTATTTTACCTAGAGGAAAGTTAATATAGGTACAAACCTAATTTCAATATATGTAGGTAGGGACAGAGATAGAAAAGATATTATCTTGGATAATTTTATTATTATCCTAATTCTCAATACTCCAGCTAATGGATATTCCTATTTGCAGTCTGCGACGTCTCACAGAATACTAGAGTTAAGCTACAATGGCCTAAAGCTGAAGATGAATTAAATAGATTTGAAATTACATTATTTTATATTTTTCTACTTTAGCAAAGAAACACTATCTCTATTCAAAATTCAAAACTTCCGTTCGATTTAATCTGAGTAATTCGGCACTGCTCTAAGCAGAACATTTCATAACTAGGTATGAATTAAAGTGGAAATAAAAGAAGAAATTTAATAAATTTTATCGAGCAAATCTTACATTATTTTCGATGTAATTTATTTCGTCTATGTGTAATATCAACTTATCTAAAAATCTAAATAGAAAATATCAAATCCAATTTTCCGAGAGTAATAAAATGAAATTTATCACTAACATTAAAAAGTGTAGCACAAGTAGAAATTGTTATAGTTATTCTGGATCTTGTTATGAAAGCTAGTAATAAGTATAGATAGATAGTAAATAGATATTAAATATAGGTATTATCTATCTAA